>NW_017308395.1:51864-76096 GCF_000935625.1 Nanorana parkeri | reverse complement strand
TAGAACCTTTTTTTCCCCCCCCCCCCCCCCTTCCCTATAAAAAGGTGGCCCTCCCAGAAATAAATATTTTTTTTAGAAATTAAGCTTTAATATCACTTTAAGCTGTGTGTTTTGGGTCATTATGCTGTTGGACAACCCATGATCTGCAACTGAGACAGAACTTTCTGACCATAGGCAGTATGTTTTAGTCCAGAATTTCTTAAAAGTCTCTATTTCATTGTGCCCTGCACTGATTCAAGGCTCCCCTGCCAGACACATCATAGCACCCACAAAACACACTTGAGCTTCTTTCATGTTTTACAGTGTTGACAGCTTAATTTTTTCATCTCTTAAAATAGAGCTTATGTGAGCATGTATCTCTTTGGAAATTTTCTTTGGCTCTTTGTCTGACTTCTGTTCAATCTGAGGTTGATTCTTCTCTTGTGACCACATCCAGTAAAGTTGGCCACACTGCCATTGACTTTAAACTTCTTAATATTATTTGCAACTATAGTCACAGGAACACCAAGCTACTTGGAGATGGTCTAATAGCATTTATCTTTGATCTGCTTGTTGTTTAATGTGGTGCACACAGTGATACCAAACAGCAGAATTACTTATTTTCTCTTTTTAAATAAGATGGATTACAAGAATAAAAATATATGAGACACTAATTACAGAAAACAGTTAGTTTAAAATATCATTATGATCCAATAATTATTATCTTTACTGGGGGTACAAGCACATTTGTCTGGACGATTTTAGAATATCTTTGTAGAATAATCATAAATGTATCTCTTTTCACACTGTTTTTGCTTTTCTCCATGGAATACCAAAGGCATGCAGGTATACAGGAGATAATTATTTATAATTGTATAACTTTTCAGGAGAAATGAGGCATTGTTTCAATGAGCTGTAAGGGTAACAACAAATGTATCCACATCTGTATAGATATATAAAAAAGTTAAGGTACCAATGTGTCTGTCAGTTTCTTACCCTCCCTCCTCCAGCTGGCTGCAGCATGCCTTGTTTGCAGTATGCCTGAAACTGTTCATTCCTCTTCGGCGCCCTCTTATGACCAAACCTGTAAACATTATCATTCTGCAACTAATGGCTAACTTCTGCCAAATGATGATGCAACGCCAGTTCACTATTTAACCATCAGCTGGTCTATTTAGTCTCCGGCCTTGCGTGTGTTCAGATCTACCACGTGCTCTGCTGCTGTTCCTGATCTCTGTGTATGACCCTGGCTCTGGCTGACTGACCTCCGGGTTCTGACTCAAGCAATTGTTTCCATTTATTGTGCTCTCAGTATTCCCTGAACTGGTTCGGCTGACTACCCACTTTGGCATCTGACCTCTGGCTTGGTACTGATGATGTCCTGGACATTCTCCATTGTTTTTGCCATTTATGTTTGTAGTTATTTTCAATAAACTCCTTTTATTTTTTAAACCTGCACTATAAGTTTCTGTCTGGTTTCTTGGTACCCTGACAGTGTCACAGAGTACAAACAGTAAGAGGTTTAACTTTCAAATAGAAAGGATATCATATTGGTACATATTTCTAGAAAGAAAATTCTGGCAAATTTCTGTGAGCTGACATATTACATACATCCTTATAAATACCTTTTGCACAAACCATTTCCTATTTTACTGACATATGTAATGATGAAATTTCTATACTGGGTTTTATGAGGCGCGGAGGCCTGTGTATAAGTCATAATTATAAATTAAAGACATGTTCACATGACAGGGGATATAATGTAATGCTATACCATAAAGGCAGTCATTTTCTTGAAGGCTCAAAAATCTATATCAATTTTAATAGGTAAAATCCATCCTTTTTGCTTATTTGATTTATAAAGCAAAACAATATAATTATAAAACGTTTAAAGGATGAGATTAATGTAATACTTGTATTGTGTATTTGCATTTTAACACTTGCAAAAAAAAAACAGGTTCTAATTTTAAAAGCAAAAAAACTGTTTATAGAACCATTTTTTTTATCACTTCCTTCTGTATTTGCTATTGTGGTTTAAAAAAGAATACACATATTTGAGTAGTGATTCTGTTATGTAGACATGACCTCCTCATACCACTGTCTGTTCAGTCAGTGCATGATGCTGTTCTATTTAAAGCATTTATAGTGATACAGATAAATGTGCAATGAATTTGGAACATTATAAAAACAAACATTTTTAGTAAGATTGCAGGGAAAGAACTGACACTACTAACTGTGTCAAGCTGAACTGAAATTATTATTATTATACAGGATTTATATAGTGCCAACAGTAAGGAAGACATTACAATACACTTCAAGACAAGATGGTAAGGAGGGTCCTGTCTGTGAGAGCTTACAATCTAAAGAAATGTGATAACCAATAACTAAAAATAAATGATAGCATAGACATAGGATTTTGGCATGATAGGGCAGCCGCATTGTTATACATTTTTTTCCAGCCAACCAAATCAAAACCCGTATCCTTGCCTTATTAATGTAGGAGGGCATATTAAATCAGGCTGGATGAAACCAAGTATAAAATTAATTTCCTACATTTAAAGGGCAATATTATTATAAAAAGCAAACTACCGGCAAGGTTACCAGCTCAAGATTTGGTAACAAATTTGAGGGAGATAATGATGGCAACAAATTTGGTAACAAATTTGAGGGAGATAATGATGGCAATAGGTAGAACAATGGCATACAGAATAAGAAGAGAGCAAGAAAGAAGAGATTGGGGATGCTTGTCCCACATCTTCCCCATTGCAAAAACAAATCTATTGCTAATCTATTGAGTCATTTCGACTAAACTGATTACTCCATGAGATTTGACCAAAGCAAAAACTCTCATTTTCAAAGTGTTTTTTTTTCCTTTTTGTGTACTAATTATTTATTACAGGTATTTATATAGTGCCAACAATTTTATGCAGCACTTTACATAGTGCACATTCACATCAGCCCCTGCCCTCAAGGAGCTTTCAATCTAAGGTCCCTATCTCACATGCATACATACAGGGCCAACTTAGACTGGGGCCAATAAACCTACCAGCATGTCTTTGGAGTGTGTAAGGAAACATGCAGACACCTTCCAGGTGGTGTGCGGACTGGGATTTGAACCAGATACTTCTAGTGCCGCAAGGCAGAAAAGCTACTCACTACGCCACTGTGCTGCCCATAACTTAATAGCTATGTGTGAACTGTGGTTATACATTTTTTATTATGTGTTTATTTCTGTTTTTGTTAATTATTATTCTTTGGAAAATATAGAACAATGAGGCTAATGAGAGTCTGTTTTTTTGGGCAGGAGAACAAGTCCAGAATAGTTGAAAGGTGCATAACCCTTGAGACATTTAAAGCCCATTACAGCATTAAAAAAACACAAAAATCACATTAATGTTGCCCTCCCAATTGGCTTTGACACTGATAATTTGATAACATTTTGAGAAAATAAACATATTACATACTTTGTACTTAGCCCAACCCTACTTCTCACTCCCGCCATCATTGAAAGGGATCCGTGTTGTATGACCCAACGTGGGGGTCTATGGGGAAGGTGAGCATCTAACAAAGAGGGGTGTTTTCAACTGAACTTCACAGAAAAGTTGAAGATTTGGATTGGTTTCATTACACAATATTACTACAGTCACTTTGTTCTTTCCTTGAGCACTGGAAATAGTCTTTGGACTGTGCACTTTATTATTATAGTGATGTTGCAATACTGTATCACTGTGTTATACCATTGTACATAAGTATTTGGGTAAAGTTTTGCTATTGGCACGGGACATTTTGTTCCATATTTAATTAACTTTTAAGTTTTCACTTAAAGATTAGTGCTTTGCAGCTGGGAATATTGGGTTGGCACAAGATATTAAGTATTTGTTAATACATGGTTTTTTAACAAAGCAGGTTACCACTTTCTAGAAATTAAAATAAACTGTATTTTCCAAGCACCAAAAGTTTTAGACGCTCCCCCCAGCAGCTTCTCTGAAACATGTTTCAGCCCCTAATGAAGCCTAATCACAGAGCAAGAAGTCAAAGGGAATAGGGAAATATGTATACACACATTGATGAACACAGATGAGAACTAATGAGCAAATCACACTACCACAACCTACTTATTTAATAAGTCCGATAATGTTGACGCACCATAATGTCAACCAGCCATGCCTGGCGATGTTCACCTGCTGATATTCCCATCACAAAAGAAAGATCCCAGGATGACTTATGTATATAAAAAGATCAGCCAGGAGTATTTCTATGTACTCCCTACATATTTATCCACAAGGGACCTGGATATCTAACTGGGGCCTCAGAAAGGCCCCCCAGATCTGAAGGCATATTTCAGATTCTGATAAGTCTGGTGATGAGACCCATTCTGCCACCTTTGCAAGGTACCCTTCAAATGTTGAAGGCATATGGCCTGGTCTAGCCACAAGCATAAAAACAATATCCCACAATGTAAATGTAATGTCAATCACATAATTCAGTCAAGTAGATCCATGGCAATCATGGAGATCTGCTGGCCAACAATGTTGACCCTCTGACACAACAACCCGCCTTGCCTGATGATGTTCACCCACTGCTACTCCTGTTGCAGATAACAGATCCCCATCCAGTTTCTATATATAAACAAAAGGGTCCGGGATTCTGGGTGTCATTACCATATTTGGTCAATGATGTCACCCAGGACCCTTTTTTATAAACTATTCAAATATGCATATGGAAAATATTATTATGTGAATACCTAAAGCATTGATATTGCAGATTTCATAGGAGCAAGGGTGCCATTAAAGTCATAGCCCCCACAAAGCTCCTATGGATTGCCAACAGCAACCCCATATTACATCTCAGCCAACCCCCCCCCCCCCCCCTCCCATTGCACTTTAAGATATATTATAAAATTCAAATAAAACTTTACTATTTATTATGCCCATGATAAGTAAAATAAAGTTTCAGGAGAGTTGACTTTGCTCTGTCTTGAGGAAGAGCAGTAGAGGGCTCAAAATCAATACAAATGACACAGTCCAGCTGCAGGTTAGTCAAGTAGAGTTGGGGGAACCTGCATGGCTGGCTGGCAACATCTGTCGTGAATATTTTGGCAACAAACAAAGGCAGAAGCTCTCTAAGTATAATTACTTGGACATGATATAGCAAATCCACTCCCCTAACCTGCAGATAAGGACTTTTCTGACGTTTGTGAACCTATCCCCTTCTTCATAACTGAAATCCTGCATACCTTTCATTAATTTAATCATGGAAATGTTTATAGAGTTATTCTGGAATGGTTTTAGAGGGTGTCCTAAAATGTAAACTGGGCAGAAATGAAACAAAATCTCTCCAAAGGAATAAATGGACAAACAAAAAATCTGACTGGGGTTTTATTTAATTAAATTATTTCCTACACTTTGCAAAATGTAAAAAAAATGGCTTTAGATATAGCTGATGAGTTGGGTGAATTAGGTTTTCACTGTAATCTGACTGTTTTGTCTTGGGGAAAAAATTAACCGACGCTAAAAGACAAAAAAGCATGCATCTGATGGTTGCCATGTGCAGTACATCTACGTTGCTAATGCTTTAATTTTTATATATATAATATGTGCTGTGCAATAAAAGGATAAGATGGTTGGCTCATAAGGTTTACAAAAATGTAAGACTTGAATAACATACATACATTAATTGCATAAGTTCTCATTACTTAGATCTTGAACACAGAACACAAAACACATAATCAAGAGCTTTTATCAAACAATTTTTTTAATTGCTACCAAATAGTATCTTTTGAAGAGCAATAAATAACATTAAGGGATGTGACAGCAGGACAGCAGAAAAATGAAGATTACAATAGCTGTATATCTTCTGCCTGCATGTAAATAAGAATGATTGCTGATACAAAGCTTGATATTTTAAACCTAATGGTCCATTAACTTTACCACATACTAAAAGCGGATTTATAGCATTATTACTGGTTAACATGTGTATATAAGTATTATTGGAAAGAAAACCCATTACTAACACTGGGGTTATTATTCCCTTATGATGTATACCTATAATTCTCAACAATGTACCACATCAGTGCTTTGGTGTATAGTAATAAGTTGAAATATTTTTAGAATGGCTTTTAGAGACAGAATAAAAGAAATATAACTAAAGAGAGATTAAAAAATCCTCACGTTCCTCATATAAGAGATTTCAATGTTTTCTTTCTGCTGAGGTTAAAAATTATGAATTTGTCTTCAGCTTCAAAATGAAATTCAGTATCCACTACCTGAACTGTACCAAAATAGAACAAGTTGTGGTGAATGGCAGAGAATTGATAAGGGCTGCAACTACTGTATGTATGATGAAACCTCATGAGAAAATTATAAGGTGCACCCATGTTTTCTAATAACTCTAGTAATACAAATTGCGGTGCAATTACTACGGTCCCCCCCCCCTGCACTTGGTACCTTCCTGACCACGTACGTGCAGGAAGGTTTGTTTTTTTTTCTTTTCAGACGGAGGAGCTTTCTTTAACCTGGCAGCATATGAGCGCAGCTGCTGGAGAAGAGACGTAAGTTTTACCCAGCAGACTCCCAAGGGGGGAGGAGGGGAGTGAGTTGGGGAGGAGGAGAGATACACACCGAACAACTGGGGGGGTTAGATGGGAGACCGACGCTGAATTACTTGCAGACCAGAGTCTTCCAGCCCCACTGACTGCCATAAAAATGAAAGCTGTGAAGTGGATGGGATTTGTCCTGAGCTTAAAACGAAGATGTTTGTGTTTGAGGTGTCCCAGTACACATGGATTGTTTGCAATGCAAAGCTGGGGCTTAGCATTGCTCCAAGACTACCAATGCAGGTCTGCAGCATTGAAGGAGTTAAATTAATTCACCCTGGGGTCCTGGAAAGTATATGGCAGCTTTATCTCCTGCCACCCAATCCTGTCCTGTCATCTGATTGCAGGGCACAACGCTAAGCCTTCTCAAAGATCTCTGAAGAGCATAATAGTGATTTACCATTTCCAGAGACAACAGGAATCAACAAGTAGCTAGGGAAGGAGGAGAGAGACACTGACTGATGCTAGGAGGGTGGTGGGGGAAGAGAGAGACACTGATGGGGGAGTATAAGAGAGACACTGACCTATGGGGGGGGAGGAGACGGACATCGACCAACGCTTGGGGGGCGAGAGACACCGACTGATGCTAGGAGGGTGGTGGGGGAAGAGAGAGACACAGACGTGGGGGTATAAGAGAGACACTGACCTATGGGGGGGGAGGAGACGGACATCGACCAACGCTTGGGGGGCGAGAGACACTGTCCAATGCTGGGGTCACGCAAAAATTTCCTCGGCCGAAAAGGGGTCACAAGTGGAAAAAGTTTAAGAAGGCCTGCTGTAGATCACCCCTTCAGAGCCGTCGGTAGTGCTATCCTGTGCTGGGATAGCGCTGACCGGAAAGGGGGAGAGCTACAGTAGCAATGGAAGGTCAGCTACACCAGTTTTAGTTTTGCATATGACTTCAAAAAGATTGACATGCAGTACCAAGAATGAAACTCCATTTGTGCTAAAAGCAATCCAAAATCTATTGCAATGCAATAAATATGAAAGATATCCATGTGTAGTTGAGCACAGGGACAAAATGCATGACAACTGCACTGTCCGTTAAGTTGTTTTGGTTATTAATGGTTAAAATGTAAGTTTGTTCTTATAAATTTCATTTGTTGCAAAACTCTTACAAGAAAAGGTGAAAAGATAATATATTTCACAATGCTAGAGTATGAGCAATGAAAGGCCGTTAGAGTTTTTCATGCCTTGGTATTATGTTGACCATAATGCCCACAGTGATACTTTGTATTCAGCACTGTTCAAGAAACCTGAACTTCTATGTGACCCAGGAGTAATAGTTTGTATTGCCATTATACACTAGCTACCTTTAATACAACACAAAAGCAGATCCAACAAAAGGAAGGTCATTTTCTGTCTCCATCTTTTCACGTTCCTCTGTTGTATTGTATGACTGTGTACAAAGAGGTGCATGACATTTTTAGTTCATATCTTGAGCAATATTTGAATAAGTAATATTGCTGACAGTGGGCATTTATGTAAAAAAACACTTTTCAGGGTATTTGTGTGTAAACAGTAATTATAAACATCTTGCATCCATAATAATTCCCTCGGCTGCCCTCGGCAGCTTTGTGAATAGACCCCATAGATTTATACATGTGTATGCATTTTTAATGATTTAATAATGCAGAAATGTTTCAAGCTGTTCTTTTTCACTTGCTTCTGTGTCACTTTAGTACATAGACTCTTTTTAAACAGGCGTAGAATACATTTCAAAATGCAGTAACCCATAGCCACAAATCAGTAAAGTACAATCTCTACATTAACTTTAGCCAGGATCTGATTGATGTTTCTTTTAATGATGCAGCATAGCCATTTTTATTATATACAAGCTATTCTCAGCTTATTATTGTTATATGGTGATAGTGCTTTTGCTGTTTCTCTTTTGTTGCACCGGTCTTTCCGTCTACTCAGTTTTAATGAAAATAATACATTTCAAGGCAATCTTGATGTTATCTCATGTTGTTCATCAAGGCTGTTGATTAACTTGTCTGGCATTTTACAAGGGGAATCTACATTCAAGAAATATCCCGAGAGGAATTTATCAAAACTGGAGCAGACAGAATCTGGAGCAGTTGCCCATGGCAACCAATCATCTTCTATCATTCTTTTTCACAGCTGAACTGAACAAACTGAAGAGAGAAGCTGATTGGTTTCTATGGGCAACTGCTTTAGATTCTGTCTGCTCCTATTTTGATCAATTTCCCTTCCTGTATTTAAAACTGCACTTCAGAGAACCCGTATTTTTCCGTCTATAAGACGCCCCCATGTATAAGACGCCCCCAACTTTTCTTACCCAAAATTCAGAAATCAATATTTTAAACGATATTATGCATCACACTTACCTCTGAAGCCAATCACTTTATTCAGCCGCTTTACCGGTATTTTTTCATTTTCTGACATTTTTATGGTCACAGAATGCTCCGACATTACCGCTCTGGGCACTGTCTACACGCTCTCCCCAGCAACAACTGACATCAAGTACAAAAGATTTATGATTAGAGGAGAACTGTTATCTTTTCTCTGCAATTCGCTCTCCCCAGCAACAGCTGACGTCAGGTACAAAAGATTTATGATTGGAGGAGAACTGTTATCTTGTCTCTGCAATCTGAAGTTTCACTCGTGAGGCTAGTTTGCAGTGGTATCAGCAGTTTCAGCAGTTTTGAAACCGCGGCCCCCGTGTATAAGACGCCCCTCAATTTTTAGGTAAGCATTTTTATGAAAAAGTAGCGTCTTATACACAGACAAATACGGTAGTTGAAACATATATGTGAATAGTTTATCTGTCAAAGAACGTGTACATTTTATTTGGTCTGCCTTGTAATCCAAGAAAAGTGGAAAGGATAAGAAGGCCACAGAACTAATATGAGTCCAGTAAGTCTTTATTGTACATGGCAACAAAATCAAGCCAACATACTTCAGAGGCTCAGAACTTCCCCTTCATGAGGGGTTAAAATGTCAGGTAGTTATGCTGTGCTGGGAAGTACAGGCACCTTTTCCAAAGTACAATTTTCAATAAAATCTAAACCTGGATAAATTGGTGGATTCTTTAGTTAGCCATTGGACTGCCTATCTGAAAGGTCAGGTAGGCAACCCAATGGCTAACTAAAGCAGCACATATGGCAGGCTGACAACACTGCTGCTAATAGAGAGGCAAATCCTTTGCGTTGCCAGCCTGCAACAGGAACTGCTGTTACTGGCGTGATACCACAATCAAAAAGAAAACAAAAAATTGTATACAATGAGGCAGAGGGCCAAACGTTAACTGAAAAATAGATTTAGGATATACAAAAGATAGGTTTAAATGGAACGTATACAGTATTTCCAAACCAATGCATCTATTTTAAAGACATCAGATGTTAATATATTTACACAGCCTTGCGGTCTTCTTTACCCTAGAAATGTTCACATATATCTATACTGTCAGCACACCAGGTATCTTTTCTTTTAAGTACTTTTATATTTTCAGTATTCACATTCAGGTTAAGCAGAATATATCCTCCCACACATAGAAGGTTATTTTATTCTCTCCCATTCATCTAAGTAATACAGATGACTATGGAGGAGAATATTGTTTAGCCACTATTCACAAAGAAACTCACAAGAGCTGAATGTAAAATTGTTATGTGCTCGACAAGGTCATTTATGATTCCGTTTTTGAGACTCTTATAAAAGTGAACGACTCAGTTGAGTATAAAACATAAACATTTGCACAGTAGGATTGCCCTTAAATAATAAAAATTATTTCTTTAGAACAAAGGCAGCATAAGTATTGCAAAAAAAAAAACAGAGTTTCTTTTCCAAACTATTATACAGTATTCAGTCAAATTATTTCTATTTAGTGTGAAGATCTTGCTGATGTAAGCACTTGGTGCAGGGACCATAAAAATTTGATTTAAGAAATGTTTTGAACTGATAAGGTAAGTATCCAGGTTTAAGGGGTTATATTTTGGGTTAAACCTAAGTTCCATGTAAATATAAACAATGTTTAACTAAGGTACTTATTTGTAACATGAATATGTGAATCTGTCCTAGTCAAAGGGTCAGGTTAAGGGTTAAGTGTTAAGAAGGAGATTGAGGGTTACGGGTTACATTTTAGGCATAGATTAGACTTTATGGCCCAGATGAGTCGAGAGTTAAAGACTATGTTCAATTTTTAGACCACTTTTCATGGTACACTCAGATTAAGGGTACATCTTTTTTTTTGTTTTAAAGGGACAGTATACATTGTTTAAAAAAACAGGCTTTTTGCACCTACTATAGAATCCATTTTTTGGAGTTCATTAAGGGACACAGGGCTTAGTTATTATGATATGAGTTATACTGCCACTTACATGAAGAACTGGACCCTGGCAAAGAAAAAAGCCTTTGGCCAGCCAGTTATAACTCTTCCAACTTCCAGCATGCTTCAGATTTGTAAAAGTAGATTAGATCACAGGAGTGGGACCTGGAAGTGAACTCCAAGAAATGGTTTCTGCAGTAAGTACAAAAATCCTGGTTTATTTTTTGTTCTTTAAAGGACAAAGGGCTTAGTTATGCTAATAGAATTCAGATGTTAAACTGAGGGGTTGGCAAGGCAGCAAGTGAAAACTCCAACAGGCCCAAATAACAAGGAAAATTAAACCAGGAGCTGCCTGCAGCTCAAAGAGCTGCCTGAAGAATCAGATAAGGCCTTATAATACAACTACAGCCAGTTGTATTATGACTAAATATGAAGGGGGAAGAAAATCCCAAATTTGGGGCTTTCCATTACAGCAGACATATATGGAACATCTTCCAATGGGGACACTATATACTGGTGACCCGGATGACCACCAGGGATTTCCTTCACTTCAGAGGGATTTCCTTTCACTTCCTGCCATGGCTATCAGATAAAAGTGAAGAGAAAGCTTCCCAATGGGACACAGGGGCAAAAAAGTTGACAGAGCTTATAACCCTCCCTTACTCTAGCCAAAACAAAAAATGGCTTCAGTTACTACCTACCTCATGAACTTAGAAAAAGTATGAGGACCAGGAGGAAAAACACCAGGAGTACTTGGAGGAAAACAGAGGACCAGGGGGAAGCCTTGCAAATCTGAGAAACAGTTGCTTGATGCCTAAAGCCCTAGGAGCAATAACAGATCGAGTAGAGTTTGCTTGGACAAGAAAAGGTAGATTTGTTTTACTTAAAGCCATAAGCATGAACAAAATTTTGTCTGAACCAACGAGAGAAGGTGCAATGAGAAGCAGGTTCTCCTTTATGGGGGTGGGCTTTTAATGGAAGCAGTGACTGACAGATAAATCCATACAGTGTGAACTACATCTAGGCAGTAAAGGGAAATTACATTCTGGTGTACTAGAGTAGGGCATAGAGGTGAAGCGCTATGTCCTCATTAAGGTAATAGGCTGAAACCACTTTAGGAAGGATGGAGACTATAGGCCTCAGTAGAACTTTATCCTTATATAGAACTAGAAAGGGCTGTTTATTGGACAAGGTGATAACAGCAAGAAACACAACCTTTTGAGCAAGAGTGAATGGGGAAATGTCTCAGAGGTCAAAAAGGCAGCTTTTGAAAAAACGAAATTGGATTAAAATCTAATCCCACAGAGTCACATGAAGTTGTACAGGAGAAACTAGAGAGAAAGAACCTGCACAAAGTCTTAGCCAAAGATTGACAGGTTAACAGTTTTTGGAATAATATTGTTGAGATTAGTCCCTTGATGGTACTCAAGGCCAAATGCTGATCCAGTCCAGATTGCAGCATTGTCAAGATTCTTCCAATGGATCCAAAACTACTTAGTTGACTCAAAGCCACTCAAAGTTTTTGTTAGCCCACTGAGATTGAAGTCAGTAGTATGCAAAGTTCATTAACCACTTGCCGTCTGCCCGTTGTAAAAAAACGGACGGACGGCACTGCTGCATTGGCGGGTTGCCGTCGCCAGACGGCATTTTTTTCCTGCTTGCGCGCGCCCCCTAGCAGGCACGCATGGGCGGAAAAGACCCGACCAATGCAAACACCCGTTACCGGGTGTTAAACATATAGACGATTGCAACCTCCCTGTCACCCACACAGCTGAAAGAACTCATGACGTTGTTCAAAGACACGGTATGGTATCACACCGCAAAATTGGGCGGATCTCTAGGGGTTCTGGATGTCCTTTAATGCACTTACGGTTCTGCTTGGGTGCTTCCCAACCTCCTCAGTGTCCACCTATTTCTATTTCAATTTTAATGTTACTTTTAAAATTGAATCTACATCTAAATGTAAGTTATCTCATCTTATCACATAATGTGATCGCCCTTGTCCCTCATATTATATTATATTACATTATAATATACTATACTATATTATATTATATTATGTTCCATTTCAGTCTACTCCATTCCATGTACTTCTATTTTCCATACCCGTTCTCATTCCCTCTGAACTTATATAGTCTCATCAAGAATCCAACAGGTTCAGGCGAACCTATGTTGCAACCAGGTGATTGTGATGCTTAGTTGTTCTCTAGTTTGTTTGGAAACGAAACGATGTTATGCCTTAGGTCTGCATTTCTCTTAAATGCATTGTTATACCACGGAAACATTGTATTTTGATACCTTTACTGATATCACAGTATTAGCTGTTATTTCTTGCTTTACGTTGTATTTAACAAAGTGCCGTCTGCACCCCACGGGGTCAGACTAAAATGTCTTATTGTATTTTTCTTATTCATAAAATTCAAATAAAGACTATTTGCTGAAAAAAAAAAAAAAAAATCAAACCAAAAAAACCCCTGCTTAATGGAATCTACAAACTCCCTATATTAGAAGAAAGAAATATATTTTAAAAATAGCCACCGTGTGTTTGACAAAATACAAAATGTATTCAAATGCAGGAAGACACATCTATTATAAACCAGGAAACATTCTAAAATACCCTCCCAGATCCCAAACTCCACAAAGACAAGGTTTCCACTGAACATCAATCAACCTTATACTATAAATCCCAGTCATACGTTATACGTGTAATTCCTGTGGGAATTGGTATTATGGCACTAAGTACAAGCCACTTATAAACATCAGTCATACTTTTTTCAGCTGTGGTTGCATCCAGATATTCATTTAAATCCCATCCACATATACTGTATGTATACTGCTCAGATAGTTTAATAAACCTGCTGTGTATAGTTAGCTGAAATGCTGTTTGAGGCAACTTCTACTCCAATGTCTATATGCAAGCAAGAAAGCAAACATCTGCTGTGTTATTAAAGTTCCATCATTTGAATATCCTGATATTAATATCCTGATTTCACTCCTTCCAAAATGCTTTCTTCTTTAAGGACACAACAGTCATACTATATGATATCTACTAAGATGCTTCCTGATTCAACTAAACACAGTATGTGACAGGATCTATTAAGGATGCTGCAGTCATATCCAAGACGTATCTGCCAGTGAGTGTCCAGTGCAAGATATCATTGATATGCTGTGATATCCAATCAATTTGAAGCATTAATAATAGTAACAGTTCCAGCAGAGCTTTGATTATTTTGCAAACAGCAAAGAAAGATAAAAACAACAATAAAACTGCCCCCAGCAAAAAAGGTGAAAGGTGAAAATGTATTTCCTTACACCAAGTGATGTAAGGCTTCCGTGTGCTTTCCCATACCTTGCAAGAAGTAGAATTCCTAGCTTTTAGAAGGGTGTGAAATAAGAATGGTGGGATTTAGATACTCAGATAGACCCCCTTCTTCTCAGGACCTAAGCTTCAGACCCCATGCTGTTAAAGTCAGTGACCACAAAGCAGGATGGTAACTGATCCTTGGGATGGGAGATCTGGTCAGAGTACTATATCCCTGGATAAGTTTAGAGCTATTAAGATTGCCAAAATGGCCCTGCTGGGTGTTAGGACCATTCCCTGGAGTCCAGTTGTTGCTAGCTGAGGTAATTTGCAAATTGTCCATGCCTGGTATGCAAACAACGAATAAGACTGGAATGTGTAGATCTGACCAGGCTAGAATCTTTATTTATTGTTTGTTGCAGCCTGGTTCCTCTCTGATGGTTGATGCATGTCACTGCTGTGGTTTTTTCTGATCAGATGACCCTGTAGACATGGTGTAAGATTTAGTAGGACAACTGAATGGCATGGATTTCCAGAGTGTTGATTGGAAGATTGGATACCATCCACTTCCAAATCTCCTGCACTGACAGGGTGACTAAGACTCCACACCCGCCCATCAGGCTGACATCTGTCATTAGGATCTTCCAAGAGAGAGGAAAAGGAGATAACCTGGTCTTTGCTGTTAGACAAATACGATTGTATAGAGACTGAACAGATTTGTCCCATGATGACAGAATGTTGTGTTGAAGTGATGTGGAGTGAAACAGGACAAAAGGAAGTGCTTAGAAAGAGGCTACTACCAGGCTCAAAACTCTCATGCCAAAATGCAGAGTTGGATGGCTCCTGGACTGTAGAATCCAAGTCTAGGTGTGGTGAGTTAGAAGGTTTTTTGGGAAGAAAATGTTTGGCTTGAGCTGTATCTTGCTTGAGATCCATGCACAACAAATGTTGTGTTAATTCTGAAGGTTTAGGATCCAACCCAACCTTTTCAAGTTCCGGACTGTCCTTGTCACATTGTCAGTCAGAATTCTAGCTGTCTGTTCCCTCAATAGGAGATTATCTACATATTTCCTAAAAGGAATACCCTTGAAATGTAGTAAGTCTAGCAACAGGGCCAAAAGGTTGGTGTGCACTCAGGGTGTGGATGTTAAAACTAATGATAGGGCTACAAACTTACAGTGTTGTTTCCCCACAGCATAGCAGCGATGCGCTGTAAAGATGGAGGACATGCAAGTGCACATGCTTGATGTCCACAGAAAGTCTCCAGGTGAAGGGAGGCTTTAACAGACTTGAATGATTCCATGCAGAACCTTTGGAGTAGAAAGAAAATATTTAAAACTTTCAGATCCAAGATGGGGTGAAAGGTGGCCTCTTTTAGGTTGGGAAGCATGAAACAGCACAGAGCAGAGAGCAAAACTCTAGCTTGTAGCCTCTGGGCACTATGGGGGTCTATTCACGAAGCTGCCGAAGGATCTAGCCGTAGCTTCGGCCGATCCTTCGGCTAGCTTTGGCCCCAGGACCCCTTTCACTATAGCCCGTACAGCTCCCGAACTTGGCCGAGCAGCTCAGTCGAGCCGAACGCATATGCATCGGCTCGGCTGAGCCGTGCTGAAAGCCGAAGCTGGCCGAGTGGCCGGCCATTGGCCGGCCGACAGCCTGCTTCTGACAGCTGGGCGGAGCCAGCCGTGATCTTACGGCTGGCTCCGGCCACTTGCAGAGAGATCAGCGTCCCTGGTTACCTGCTAACCAGGGACACTGTTCTCCAAAAAGCTAACTCTCCCTGGCCCTCCAATAGTAATGTAGCAATGTATTTCAATGGGAAATGTTTTTATTTATTTTTTCTCTATTCTGACATCGTTTCGTGTCACAATAAAGAAAAAGAAAGACACAGCAGTGTTTCTCTCCTGGGCGGCCGGGAGCGGGAGGCTCCCAGAGCGCCCGGGAGAGTTTTTTCTCTGAGCGGAATTCGGCTATTCACTCACTGCTGTTTGGCATCTATGAGAATAGACCAAACAGCAGTGAGTAGCCTGCCGGAGGGTCGGCTCAGCCGATCCAGATGTTCGGCCGACCCGAAGCCATGTAAAGCAAGTGGATGTATGGCTGATTTCAGCCGATGTACGGCTGAAATCAGCCGTACCAGCCTGAAGTGAATAGCCGAACAGTGTTCAGCTCACTTCACTTCAGGTCGGTCATTCACTCAGCTGCCTACGGCAGCTTAGTGAATAGCCCCTTATGTCTCCTACCAAAGCATCTGAGATGCTTTCTGACCAGGTGTCCACAAAGGCCAACAGATGTCCCCCTATTTTGAAAAGTGGGGGTATCCTTGTCTGCAGGATTTAAGAATTTCGGGGCCCAAGGTTTGCATTTGTACTGGACCCTACTCTTAGGTTTGAATTTGGAGTGATAAGGTTAAATTGAAGAAACACTTTTTAGCTTCAGAGGCAAGATAAGATTTGCCAGTTTGAGAATTCGGCTTCTTTTACTGGAGTAAATGAGTACTTTTACCACTAGTGATGTCCTTTATCAAATTGTTCAGCAAAGCACCAAAATGATGAGCAAAACACTAGTTTTGCTGCTTGGAGGAAGGATGAGTTAGCCTTCTTTAAGCTTTAAATCATGACTTGGAGCTTACATAGAATTAGGTAGTCTCTCCCTGCCCCCTTGTGACAGCACTGCATGCCTGAGTAGCAAATCAATATGCACTAATGCTGTCATGTGGGAAGAAATAGAGTGAATCACATGCTTTCCCATACCTGGAAATTACATTTAACCCTTTCACTGCCACTGGCATAAGTCATCTAGTGAAACAAAACTGCTTCCAGCTGGCAAGGTGTGTATGCCTTATGTTGGCTGCAATCACTCTTCTGCTATAAGCTTATGGTCGCTTAAGGGATCCCTAGACTCTGAGAAAATTAATCAGTTTTCATCATCAGTGGCTGACAAGCTGTTGATCACAGCCATTCATTCAAAATTAGATTCCCTCTCCCACCCATCCCCCCGGGTAACGTCACTTTGATCTGTCCCTGCCTGCTGCTTGATCCTTTCTGCTGGGCATTAGCAATCTACTCCCCTATATGTCCCCTGTATTCCCTTCAATCCACACTGCTGTATTTCCCTTCAATCCATCCTGCCTGTGTCAGCAGAGACAGTGCGGAAGGGGAGGGGAAACTAAGCCCCCTTAAAATACTGATAAAAAGAAATAAAAATAGTTGAAAAAGAAATAAAACACCGGACACACATAGCATACACGTGCACCAGTGTGCACATGTTCTGGTGTACATAACACATCCATAGAGGTGTGTGTTATGCACTGCAGTGCATTGTATCAGTGCATCACAGTGATTCTTTTTTCTTGTTTTCTTAAATACCATTAATTTAACTGTGGGTATGGCATTACGTTGTGATGCATTGCCATGCATTGATGCTGTGTTACGATAAAATGTATACTTGCGTCATAGTATTGCAATAGTTGAAGAACGTCACCAGCACACCAATTGATAGTTACAGCAGTTTAAGTGTTCATTTATTGAGGAATGCTGTCCCTCATATGCAAGCCTTTTTCTGGGCCACGCAGGGTCCCCTTCATCAGGCATCAGCACAGTGCATCAACTGCCTGTTCTGTTTTGTTCTTAACGAACAGACAGGCTGGCTGTGCAGGTTCCCAGCTGGCGTGGGCGGTGGCCCTGGTAACGAGCTTGTGGCACGCATACGCCATCATGTTCAAACTCAGCTAGCTATCAGTTTGAACATGACGAAGCCTGATGAAGGTGACCCTGCGTGGCCCCAAAAAGCGCTTGCATATGAGGGACAGCATTCTTCAATAAATGAACACTCAAACTGCTGTAACTATCAATTGGTGTGCTGGGGACTTAAATATCTGGCAGCGCCATCCACAGTCATTCCGAGCACCCACTGGTTTATCTACATGGGAATCCTGGTAAGGTGTGCAGCAAGGATTCTTTATTTTTTTATTGCAATACACACCAATGCAGCAGACAAATAGCACTGTAGATTGGGAATTACCAACCTCCAGATTTTTAGCATAAGTTGCTTATTTTCAGTTTTGTGCACCCTCATTTTTCCCCATTTTGCAAAAAGGCACAAACTTAAATTTACAAACAATTGTTATTTATTAACTCAATACAGTTTTATATTTTAGATTTAGTAGGGATTTTGTAAGTTGACTTGTGTTTGTGTGTGCTACTAATGTTTTTAGTGTATTTTTATTGAAAACATTATTTGAAAAACATTTGTGCAACTATCACAGGAACTACAAAATCAGTAGCACCATCTTTTTATTCTCTTGGTCCTGCAGAAAATGCAGTCCTACTTTCAGAAAATGTATTGTATGTATGGGGGCTCTCTTGCAAACTCTGAAAGCTGTAAGTGAAAAAACATTTAAAAAAAAAAGGTGAAAGGTTGCAAAAACGGTCTGACCAACTAAGTATCATTTTTAACTGGAGGCCCACCTAAAAAACTAACATTTATTTTGGCTGCATTGCCTACACATCCAACAAGAACATACTGAAAATGTATCGATTCGATATGATCAACACCACTAAAATGGCCTTGAAATGGGACAAGTGGATTGAATATAGGGATAGTGAATTTGTATAATGTGTGATTCCTTTGCTAATGGAATTGCAGGAATAAATGTAATTTATGCAAATTGGTATGCTGAGAAATTGTATATGTTGTGTCTTTTTTTTTTTTTGAGGTTGGTCCGTTGTTGTTTTTATGAGGTGTCTATGGGTGTAAAAATGTCTTCTTTTTGTAATGTTTAATTAAAACAAAAAAGTATTAATTTTAAAAAAAATTGCCTTGAGATAAAAATCCTTTTCCAAGTAAATTGGCAGGTGACACAAGTACTTCTTTAGTTGTCTTTTATTAAAAATAATGCCAAAATCAAACCAAGAACAGACATGAAAACAGCAATGACAATATAATGGATCATTTCCAGCATCGCAAAAGTTTGCAAGTGAACTCATTGTAATTCTCTTCAGACGTTTTTGTCTAGTTATTCTTTGGCAAGCATTGATTGGAGAAGAAATGGCTGAAGAATCATCTAAACAACAACACTTAGCATAGTCATGCTTTAACAACTTATGACATACATATAACTTAAGTTATATTCATCAATTCCAGAATCCTATTACAAGGCAAATATTTCAAACTTTTATTTCAAGAATTCCATCTAACAGTCAAGAAAAGAGATTAAAGGGACAGTAGTGACAGTTTAAATTTTGCCTGACAAGGTCACACTAATGATATTATTTTTATTACTTCTAGTTTATTATTTCTAGTTCTAAATCTAGTTCTAAGTTCTATCTTGTTTTTTTATTTTCTGAAGTTTATTTGTCCTCTTGCATTTTCCTCAGTTAAGGCAACTAATCAGAGTTGGTAGATGAATTAAGTAAGTAATGGGTTGTTGTGAATGATGGCTTTAATCTATTTGCATTGTAGCAACCAAAAAAAACCCCATACACATATACACCTGCCTAAGCATATAGTTTAATTGAAGCATTTTTTTTTGCTTTTGTTTTTTATAGAGATAGATAATAAATATCAGGTCATATGAATGCAAGGTAACTTACACAATTTAAGATAGGCACCACTTCCATGACTCCAGTATGACAAACTTTAGCACTAAATGGGAGCCTCAGTGGTGACAACTACCCTAACAGGTTAACAAATTGAGGAGTAGGAATTGCACCTGCAACCTGACCTCTGTTCTGGATGGTGGGAATGCCTGGGCTTATTTTCTGCCAAGGAAAGAACATATTAATACAGTGTATACTGGTGCAAATAAAAGTTGTGCTTTCTGAAGATAAATCTGAACTCCTGATCTGCTTATTTGTTGAGAATCAGTACTCAGAAGCATTAACCTCCCTGGCGGTATTCCCGAGTGTGGCTCTGGGTTTATTTTCAGTACCAAAAGCGGTAACCCCGAGCCACACTCGGGATTAAGCAAAAGTGTCACTTACCTTGTCCCTAAGAGCCGCGGTGTCCTCTGCTGTGTGCGCACGGCCGATGCCGGCATTCGGCTTTCAGTTTAGTTTTCGGGCATCACAGCGGGGGTGGAGCCAGCGGGAAATTCAAAAGTGCAAACATAACATTTACACAGAATACACACAATACAATGTAATCTGCTATAATTACATTTATGTGTCAAACTATTTCACTTCAATTTTGTCCTTAGAGCTTTGTCCAGTGCCCTGCCTGCACTTTTACTGTTCTTTCTGCCTGGAAACTTGAGAACGTCCATGGCATCCATAAAGCGTATCTTTTTCGTCGAAAGCGGTTTTAGACCAGGTAGAAAACAGCGATAGTAAATTAGAATCACTTGCGGAATTGAGTGACAGCAATTCGTCATCAGACACTGAAAGTGACGACAGCGACGATTCTGCTCAGTGATGTGCAAACTTGGTACTCTATTTTTGGCATGCTAAAATCCTGCATAATCATACCGCCAGGGAGGTTAAACAACGTACAGCTGAAAAATGGTGCAGGAATAGTTTTCAGTGCCTGTGCTTAGTCATGTGATCCAATATGGCTGTGTATTTTGCCAGCTCACTTCTGCAATGGATACTCTCCAGAAACCATTACTTCAGCCCCTGTTGGCATGCTCTGCTTAAAGGTAAGTTTTATTCTTAAGAATTAATGGAGGCTGTAAAGTAAAGAAGGCAGTAAAGAAGAGGTCAAACTTTTGTGCCAGGGCCCCTACATCTGTACTTTAGCTATACAACTGAAACTAACTACATAATAGTTAGTAACTAGGTCAGATTACCAGGTTAAATTTCCAGTCTGCCCTAGAAACATGAAAGAGAGAAGTTAGTTGGTTACTACTGATATAAACAAGAGACAGATCAAGTCCAGAACTGATAAATCTGTTAGACTATAAGTACTTTATAGGCAAAGTATTGACACAGTAACCTGATTCCCTCCCCTCAAAACTGCTTGTATTTTAATGCACGTTGTTGTGGTCATTCTGGTGCTGCTGGATACTGTAAAGGGTGTTAGAAATTGTGGCAGATTGGCCTTGTATTGGATGAAGATTCAGTTAGACTGCTCCCTCTAACTCTCCCCCAACTCCACTCCTACTCCCAGTAACATGAACTGAAGTATTTGGGAGAGCCTAGGTTATATCAAAGTTTGTGAGTATGTTTGGTGGGGTGGGAGGGGGGCACTAGCAATCAATACATGCCTTGTGATAGAGGGAACAATAGTGATGGAAAAAAGTATCTGACCTGCCTGAGGATTCTCTAGCAACAGCTGGTTGGTGTCAACATTTGAGAAAACTCAAAAAGATGAGATTGGTATATGATTTAGCTAAAAGCAGCCAAATTGAGTTTCTATGCAACACTTTACTCTGCATCAATAGCAGAAAGGCTATGAATCAACACTAATTAGACAATTAAAGAGAATGGTCATTCAATCTTTGTATGGCATCTATGTTTGTTTGCATATCAGACTACCTCTTTGTTGTCATGCAGATTTGCAGTGTTATTTTATGAACTGTTTGTTTGGCATGTATGTTCAAGGCAAAAGAAACCATGATGGACATCTCTTAATTCTGTCATGTGTCATGCTGAGTTGAAGAGCAGATCAAATTACACCCAAAAGCCTAGTGGTGACCAGGTATAATGGTAATGTTCCATGCAAAACCCACAGTTTCAAGACCCAGAGCATCTGCTACGAGCAACCAGATGCCTGAATTTAAGATTAACATTCAAGGAACAAAGCCTGCTGAGCTAGGAAAGTAATGCCACTATTTCATGTTCCCTGTTTATTCACTGTTCAAAAACAAGCAGGCTACACAGGATTCTGCAAAGCTGAAGAGGAATATTGATGTCGTCTGTGAAGGTTATCATTCATCCAGGTCACGGTATATCTCTAAAAATAAATCAAGGCATCTTGACTTGCTGTCTTTTTCTCTAAGACATTTTGCTGGTCATCCAACAAGCTTTCTTAATTCAGAAAGTTTTCTCATTCAATGCCATGGCCAGACAAGAAAGTCAAAAAGCTTAATCAATCTGAATTTAGAAAGCTAGTTGGATGACCAGCGACTCATCTTCAAAAACAATACAGCAAGTCCAGTTGCCTTGATTTATTTTGCACAGATTATATTGGTGGTATCTTCCTGCATATTCACTGTGAATCACAAGTCTTATTGAACAGATTTATTTATTTACTTATTTGGCAGGCAGACCAGTTCACCCATTTGTATTTCAAATGTGCTTGTAGCTGTTTGCCAGGAGCTCCATATTAACAATTACATTATTTCTGAGTGACTGTACTAATTAGAATGGACATTTTAGATCCCATGCAGTTTGCACAGTTTACTCAGACATGCTATTTATTACTAAATTAGCATGTTGTTCACTGATTAGCCCATTACAGTGATATGTGGTAAAAGTAAAATATCTATCAATGTAAACAACAGAAACCTTTACTCCTCAGAGACTTGAGTACAAGCGTACTATTATATATTCCTTTTAATGTATATTTATCTGAAAAGCTCCATGATACCTGTAGATAATTAGTATTTGCATCTTGTAATTATCACTTGAGAACTGACTGCATCTAGACCTTCTGTCTAATGTTGAAAGTTCTTTCATCTTTGCTCATTTAGTTTTCATGGATTGCTGTTTTGTCAGATGCCTGCTCCATTCTTTACTGATATAATTGCATTTTTTATCTAGCAGCTGTTTTGAGTCTTTATAACCATTGCAAAGAATTTTCTTTCTTAAACTGTTATAAGGAACTTTTTAAATTGTGACTACTGGTTGTGCTGGAGGCTCAATATTGTCTTTTTTTTGTTACAACTCAGCCAATTTCAGTTAACATATGGGGCTCCTTTAATTACTTAATTTTCTCAAGTGTGGTTAAATGCAATCAAATATTTGTTAGGCATTTTCATAGAATAGAGCAAGCATACTCGGTTGCAGTCAAATAGCAATACATTGCCTCCGTGTGCACCACCTCAAGCAGCTGTCACTTCTTAGCAGTCAACGGAACCAAATAAAAATTAGGCTTGTAGGTCATGTGTTAACTCAAGTGGTCTAAAATGGTCCTCTGTGTTTTGTTTAGTAACAAAGTGCAATGGACTGTAATCCACAACACCGTTTAGAAATGTAAGAGCCTTAGTGCTACTTATTTTCTTTAGAAATACTGTAATACAAAGTAATCAGAAGACATGGGCTGCAGTGGGTTTCTCTGCAGAAAAATGTCTGGATTCCTCTTTCAGCACTTTTTATTCACAACTGAGGGGGTTAATCATAAAGCTGCCAAAGGCAGCCGAGTGAATAACCGAGCCGTAGTGAAGTGAGCCGAACAATGTTCGTCTATTCACTACGGCTCAGTGCGGCTGATTTCAGCCATACATTGGCTAAAATCAGCTGTACATTGGCTGCCTTCGGCTGCACTTCGGTCAGCCGAACATGCAGAAGGACTTCAACTCAGCCGATCCAACATCTGGATCGGCTGAACCAAAGCTCTGGTTGCTCACATAGGGGACGAATGGCAGTGAGTGAATAGCCGAATGCGACCGAGCGGCATTTGGCTCAGCTATTCTGCTCGGTACCTCTGTGGTAATTCAATAAAAAAGAGTAAAAAAAATAAAAATGAAGTAGAATTTTTATTTATTTTTTAAATGTAAATAAATGTTAAATTAAAAAATATATATATTTTTTTTAAAGAAAAAAACTATTGGGCAGAGCTAGCAGTGACAGCTAGTCACTGGCTACTATTGACACGCACCTGCTAGAGTCTTCTCTATGAAAAACAACTGGCACCGCCCAGTTGTTATTGTTTACTAAAAAGGTCATTTGGGGATGCTGATCTGTCATTACAACTGGGTGGACAGGTGAACAGGTCCTGAAAACCTCTTGAGCTTCACACCTCCAATGGCAGCCATTAAATGTGTTCACATTAATTAATATAAGAAAGTGGGAGAAGGGGTCTGAGGAATGGGAGGAAGGGGGGAACAGACACAAAGATAAGAATGGTCATAAAACTATTAAATAATTATTTAAAAATGTATTTATAGTTCAAAGGTTTTGCTTTCTTG
>NW_017308395.1:19476-51397 GCF_000935625.1 Nanorana parkeri | reverse complement strand
TGTCCGGTGGGGGGGGGGGCGTCCCCTTCTTCGGGACACAGAAGCGATCTGGCGACAGGTAAGTCGCCAGGATCGCTTCTGTTGTAAAGCTGACAGTCGGCTCTACAAGTTTAAACAGACTCCTGGCGGCAAAAGTCGCCGGGAGTCTGTTTAAACAGCCCCGATGCTAGCGACGTACACTGTACGTCGTCAGTCACAAAGGGGTTAAAAATTTCCTTTAAGAATCAAAACATTGGTGTCTGCCACACAGTGGTCTGGAAGGAATAATGACAGGTGTGCAGTAATCATCTTCCTTGTGTTCTTTTATGGTGTGCCCATGATTCTTTTTTGCAATGTCCTGTCTTGCCAATGTAACATCTCTGGTTGCACTTGTTGTATTGAATGAGGAACACCACATTAATGGAGGTGCAGCTGTGTGATAAGTAATACAGAAGGTTCCTTTTGCATGTGTGACACTTTCTTATGGACAGATGTGGCTGCACTTTTGCAGTTTTTGCTGTTGCAAGGTTTTGTTCCCTTGCTTGCATCCCTGTAGTCAGAATGAAGTTTCCCCCTGATGAATTTGTCTGAGGTTTGGAGGTTACCTAAAGGCCAGCACTAGGGTGTTGTTGTAAGATATTTTTCAGAATGTCTTCCTCTGTTATGATTGGTTGCAGCTCTTTAATTAACTTTCTAATTCTTTCTTGTGCTGTTTTGTATGTGGGTACTAGAGGTACACAACTATTTGTTTGTTTTTAAAAATATATAATGAGAAAACTTAAGATATAAAAAGACTTGGCAGAATATGTTCCCATATGGTGAATTCTGTTAAAATGCATTACTTGCTTTCTCTGCATTTAAATAACTATCCAAACTGCAGACCAATGTTTTCTAATATTAGTAAGGATCAGTTGTTTCATCTTCCTCAAAGTGTTTTAATACTTCAATATGATCTTGCAAATTACGTACAGCCAAAACAAATTCAGAACTTTGTTAGCCTCCAGGCTTAATCTCTTGCCATGTATAATTGACTTTCTCACATGACTCATATTATCTGAAAATATAGATGACTAGAGAGTATCATATGACACATACATTTTATGATCATATGCGCATAAGATAAAGGTCACAACAAATTTTGTTCGGCTCACTTCACTTCAGATCGGTCATTCACTCGGCTGCCCTCGGCAGCTCCGTGAATAGACCCCTAAATCTGTGCAATAAATGCTTTACCTGGCCTTCCAGCAATTTCCTTCCGTTGTGTGCACTGCCTGCAGCACATGCACAGTATCTGTAGGATGCTAAGAATGTAGCCAGGTGAAAGGACAATATAAATCTAGCATACATGAACAGCAGTTACATCATCAGTGGCCATCCTAAAAAAGAAGAGAGAAGACGCTATATGCAGAAGTGACTGACAGAGCTATGAAAGAAAGTGTGGACCTGTCAGCCCTGAAGAAGGGTCAAACTAGAAGATAAGGCTGCCATAATGTGCTAGTATGCTGTGAAATTGCAGCAGGGACACACAGCGTATTTAGTTATATTTTAAAGTAGAACTTTGGTCAAGTTATAAAATCACATACGTGATGAAGATTGCCCATATTTCCAAGTTTCTGGAATATTTTGTAAACACCTCTTGATCTTGCCGGTGGAACCATTTGATAGGCACTCCCTTAGGTCAGGTAACCACACTCTTCCTTCTGTAATATATTCACTTCAGTTTTATCACCTTTACTGCTGTTATAGCTGCTTAGATGATTTATATCAATATAGATTGACAGCACAGAAATGATGTAAAGGACTTGTCAGTTCCTCCCATAGCAGAGTGCAATATAACTTGAGCTTTCCAGATGCATTTACCATTAACAAAATAGATAAATGACACTTATAACAAATAACCTTCCAAACTGTTTTAAAAAGCCTATTTATTACATGGAGAGATACAAACTACAGAGCTTAGATGGGCTTTATGGTTTACAGACTTTTAAAACAGTGTTTTAGCTTTTGCTTTTTACTATCTACAGCATATATACAATCTTTATTTTACAAATTACATGACAAAGAATCCCTAGAGCATTATGTGTTATCTAAATGGCAAAGCAGTAGAAAACTCCTTTCAGGCTCTCAATAAAACCTAGACAAAGCTTTCTTTTAAATTAGCATACTTGCTATATGATGTCACAAAATGAAGAAGGTAAATAAGGAGATAATATAATAATTAATATATATGTTTTCATCTTTACTGATATCAAGTACTGCTGAGAGTAACATCTCACAGACATCACAGTACTCCCCCAGACATCGTATTCATCTGCTGTTCTAACCAAAAGGACGGAGCCATTTGTTCAGGCATTATAGAGGAACAACATCTACTTCCTGGACTGAGATAAGAGCTCATAGATGCCTTTGATCCTGGTGCTTGGGCAGTTCTTGTCTGTGTTTACAAATGCCTGCAGCCTTTAACTTTGTGACATACTACAAATTAAAACTGTTACAGTCTGATCACTGAGGGAAAGAAGACTTAGGAAATGCATCCTCTTGCCTGCAACTGACTGATGGCATCATCTTCGCCTAGACAATGTCACTTGACTGGAGCTCAAGGATTATTTTGAATGGTAAAATGTACAGCTGTTATACTATTACTGTACATTGTGAGATATCAGGAATGTAATTATGCAGACTTTTGAAATTACTGAAAAACGTATTTTACATAAAACAGGTTTCTATTTTCCCTCGCTCAATCCAGAAGTTTAGGATGAGAGCCATATATTTGGATCTGTCATGTGGTTGGTGGGCTGATCACTGGTCACCCTATGATGAGCCTCTATTTTTTTAGGAACCAACAAAATTATCTACTCTAAGTTAAATATAAAGGAGTAAAATGCATGGGCTTTTTTTTCAATTTGCACAGAATAGTTCTATGTTTATTTAAAGCTTTTAAACATTTATTGTTTTTTGTCTTTTATAAGATCACTGTATTTCAACAGACAGACAATTACATTTTTGAAGGCAATATGTCACAAAAATAATGCTAACAAATACAGATGAGCAGATGGATGGTTATTATGGGTTCACAAAGGTTGAGCGCAACTAATAGTGAAGATTAATACCTTCTTACAAAACAACAATCTGGCGGAAGTGAACACTGTAGGACTACAAGTATTTGCTGTAGTTAGTGAAGCAGTGAGATTTTAAGCTCAGCAAAGCTATAATGTAGCCTTTTAACACAGGATAAAACAGGTTTTTTTTCAACAAACCTAAAAAAAGACAAGTTTTAGGTGAGGCTGCTTTAAAGCATATAGTACATAAACTATTGTTAGTGGTTCATATAAGTTGCAACCTCTCATAGGAATTTAAAATAAGGTGTGAAAGATTCTATTGTAAAAAATGTTTTCCTTAGCTAAATGATTGAGAGAAGTCTCACACATTTTAGTAGGTGCCAAAAAAGATGAAAGTTTGAAAATGTACAAAGAACCATTTATTTAACTCAAAGGCATAATATTGGGATGTACTGTATTAAAACAAATGTGTGTGTCTGTTAGCAAGAGAGAAAAAAAAATCCTACAAATTAAGATATGGATAAAAATAACAACTCATGTTGGAAACAAAGGAAGAACGCTGTAGAAATATGAGGTCCAAAACTTGTGGCACTTGAAACAAATTGATCTGTACATGAAAGTATTATACTCTTTTAGTTGCATACAACATAGCTGAACCATTTCAGTATTTTTGTTCAGTCTATATGTCTGCAATTAATTTGGCTTTTAGGTGATTCATGAAAGGATTAAGAAAAGCATAGACTGTGAAAAACTGATTTTCAAAGGGCAAGTAAACTTAATTATCTACTTTTTATTTCCATTATTTATGTAACACCAACATTTGAAACAGAGCACAAACTGTAGATCCATTAATTGCATTGGACATTTAGAACAGCATTTGATTGGTTTATTATAGAGGTGCACCAAAATGGAAATTTTAAAACCGAAACGAAACCAAAATAAAAAGAATTGTCAGGCCAAAACCGATACCGAAAATGTTTTTTATTTTAATTATTTCAAATGTTCTTAATATTTTATTTTTATTTATTTTTTATAAACTTTTTATATTTATTTTTATTTATTAATTAAATTTTTATTAAATATTTTTATATTTTACATTACTTTTAGAGGCTTTGGGAAAATATTAGGGTCTAAACAGACCCCTGATATTTCCCTTTTAAAATAGAAAAAGAGATATAATACACAAAGTCCTCTATCTCTTTTTCTGTGTCCGCTGTTATCAATGAACAGAAATCCTCTATGAGTGTTCCTGTTCATTGATAACATGAGGATATGGTATGTTTACTATAACTACAACTATGAATGAACACGGGGTGATGTAGATCACTCCCATTCATTCATAATTGAGGATATAGTAACCATGCCATGTCCTCAATTATGTACAAACACTCAGCGATCACTGATCACTGAGTGTTTGTACCGGCTCTCCTCTCTGACACGCTGTCACAGGAGGCTGATCGAGTGGTGTACGGAGGAGAGCTCAGCCTCCTGTGACAGCGTGGGCTGTCTCTGCCCACACACCGATCTGCCGGACTGTGATAGGAGGCTGAGCGGTGTGGGAGGAGAGACGCCGGCCGCTCACATCATTCTCATCTCTCAGCACTCGGCAGGCTGTCACACTTTCTCTCCTCCCCTGGGACACAGAGTAGCACCCAGCAGAGGAGGAAAGAAAGCAGTGACCCTCAGAGAAAAGGGTCCAAGCAGTGTAGGCTGACGACTCCCAGAGCTGGAGTACCAGCAGGGGAACAGAGCAGGGGAACTGAATGAGGTAGTGGGAGTCAGCTAAAGCTGGAAGTTCAAATACAAGGCAGGGTGCTGCAATGCTGAGTAGGTGGCATGGTATGCTGAGTAGGTGGCAGGGGTTCCCCAGGATGTGGAATCTAAGAGCCAGCCGGTATTCGCCAGAGCTCCTGATGGTGGAGATGGGCTTGTCTGCGTGCTGACCCCAGGTCACAATCCCTAGGTGCACCCAACTCACCTAACAGGTGCAGGGTACAAATCAAAGGTTAGGGACAGGCTGAAGACTTCCAGGGACCAAGCGAAGTACAGCGTAGACTGTAGACAGGGATTTCCAAGGACAAAAGGGAAGCACAGAGCAGCCTGTAGACAGGGATTTCCAAGGACAAAAGGGAAGCACAGGACAGCCAGTAGAGAGGGATTTCCAAGGACAAGCCAAAGGTTAGGTACACGGGCAAACGTCCAGGAAATTAGGGTAAATCACAAATGGGGGACTCGGCAACTAGCTTAGGAAAGCGTTGTTCAGGCAGCGTGCTGTTCGCTGCCCTGGGTTTAAATAGAGACAGGAAGAGGGAGGATCCACAGGATTGGCCACAAGCGGACTGCACTGATTGGCCGAGAAGCTGCATAAGAAACAGCAGGAGAGGTCGGCCGACGCCTAAAGCTTGCAGACATGTGCAAGTGTGAGTCAGGTTCAGAGCACATGCCTGGAGGACTACAACCCCCAGCACAGCCCTGCATGCCTGCAGAACCAAGGGTAGGAGATATGTACATACTTGAAGAACTACAATTAACAGCTCAGCTGCAAGTCTGCAGCTGAACTGTGACACAGTGTCAAGACTTCAATGCAGTTATTGTGCAGTGTCCCTACCCCACCTAAAAGGCTGTAATAAAGTATAAAGAAGTGTAAATGGATAATCTTAGGGACATTAGGGACAATGTTAGTTGAATAATGTTAGAATTTCTGATTTGAGATATCCCACTACTGGTGTCCCTGATAAAAAGCCACTGTGTGACTCAACTTATCTGCAACCATGCAACACAGTATTTTGTTTGCAAGAAGAGACTTAAATATTCGGGATGCACCGATACTGATACTAGTACTCGTACTCACCCAAATACTCCGATGCCTAGCCCGATACTTCCTGTATCAGGAAGCCGGGCAGCGCGTCATTACACGCTGCCCGGCTTCCTGATTGGCCGGAAAGCCGGCCTTATGCTCCCTCGTCACTTGTGACGAGAGAGCATGGAGCCAGCTTCCCGCCCGATTAGGAAGCCGGGCAGCATGTAATGATCATGTAATGATGCGCTGCCCGGCTTCCTGATTGGTCAAGAAGCTGGGCAATCAGGAAGCCAGGCGCCTTGTAATGGCGCAGCGCCCGGCTTTCTGATTGGCCGGGAAGCCGGCTTAATGCTCCCTCGTCACCTCATGGCAACAAAGCATGGAGCCGGCTTCCCGGCCAATAAGGAAGCTGGGCACCGCGTCATTACACAGCGCCCAGCTTCCATGATTGGCCAGTAAGCCTGCTCCATGCTTTGTGATGAGAAAAATGGAGATGGCTTCTTTACTAATCGGGAAGCCGGGTGGCGAGTCTTTACATGCTGTCTGGCTTCCCGGCTAATCAGGAAGCCAGGTGGCGAGTCATTACACTCCGCCTGGCTTCCTAAATGGGACTTCCGGTACTCAGTATTCGGTATTGGCGAGCACCGAAAAAAATATATTGATACTCATACTCGGTACCGAAATACCGATATCGGTGCATCCCTAATAAATATTATTTTAATATTGTGAGTATCTACGAAGCAGGATCTTGCATCCAGTTCATATTCATATGGAATTCATGTCATGGTTAATAATTTTGTTGGACAGCAACCTTGATGTACTTAACCAAATGCTCTAGCATTTATGGATCACAGCAATTTTGAAAAATCAAGCTATAGACCTATCAATTTACAAATAAGTATATACATATTTTTTAATACTGAAGTGATATATATAACAGGTAATATCATAATATTTTGATGTGGGAGTACAAACAATGTTTTCTGTTGGTGACATCATATGTTAAATAAATAGTGCTGTTTAAGTACTTCAGTTTAGGAGCAAAATCGTAGAGTAGTTAAAAGCACTGTGCAGGTTTTGAAAAAGAAGCCTCTTTTCAATGGCATACCTGTAGGCCATGTGCAGCCTCTCCCAAGCCTGTCTGGAAAATTACTAGGCAGACAACCCACCATCCCCCAATGTTGGAACGAGGGCTCTTGCAGAAGTGGTGGAGCTCAGTGTTGTGTGGCAAAGGGAGAGAGAGAGAACACTGTGCTTGTGTGGAATTTTAACAAGCCAAAGCACACGTTCCTGCAATGCTGAACCATGCTTTAACTACCTCCCGGCCGCCCGTTGTGTATACACGGCCGGCCGGGAGCTTCTTGGATGTAACTGGGCGTGTATACGCGTGCGAGCGGGAAACCTCAAAAAACTTTGACCCTGCCTTTTATATTTTACCAAAAAAGTGGGTAATATTAGTTGTTTTATAGCATAATGTTAAAAAACCTTTTTTTTTCAAAATTTTCAGTAATTTCTCCTGAATATAGTAAAAAATAAAACCCCCAGTGGTGATTAAATACCACCAAAAGAAAGCTCTATCTGTCCCCAAAAAATGGTATAAAATTAATTTCAGTACAGCGTTGCATGACAGAATAAATGTCAGTCAAAGTACTGCAGCGCTGAACACTGAAAAATGGCCTGGCCAGGAAGGGGGTATAAACACCTGGTCAGCAAGTGGTTAAAAGTCTAGTGCATCCTGCAAACAGCTCCAATCTGTGTCCCCTACACAACACACTACCTTTGCTCTGCCCTCCAGTCTCCCTGCCGATTTTCTTCGGCAGCAGAGATGTGGTGTTGTGCAGAGGAGTAGGAGCCGGAACCCAGCAGGGGTACCAGAACCTTCAGAATGGTAAGACGAGTAATTGTAAATATGACACACATATTTACTGATCCTTTGGCTGTCTTGAATGAACACCGGAGTGTTCAGTGCTGATCACCCCAGTGTTTATTCATTCATTACAACATATGGCTGTGTTTACTACCTCTTGATTTTTAAATGAACATCAGGTGTAATGTAAAAATGAAGGTGGTCTTCCCTGTCTGCCTCTAGCTATGCGAGAGTATCACAAAGACAGTGATTTTACATTAAAGGACAGAAACAATGCCAGCTATATACAATAAGTCAATAACTATACCATAATGATACAAGGTAAAAAACACAATACCCAGCAAGATCTAATATATAACAATGATGCTCCACTAGAAAATTAAGAACTTCTCACTTCTGTCTGCTTGTAATATGGCTATTCTATTCACCCTACCTTAAAACATGTTAAATAACATTTTTATGCTCATGCATTACAGTAAACATTAGACATGTGCACCAGCAAAAAATTTGTTTAGTTTCGTTTTGAAAAAAAAAGAATTTGTTTAGTTTCGTTTTGAAAAAAAAAAAATATGTTTTAGTTTAGTTTCGTTTTTCGGGTCCGAAATTTTCGGACGAAATTCGTTAGCGGTAGTCCTGCCGAAATTCGTTTATGAAAAAAAAACAAAAAACTTTACTCTCCCATGGCTGGACTTGAACCAGCGAACTTCACAATGGCAATCAATTGCAAGCCTGTACCTCTAACCACTACTCTATAGCCTCTGTAGCTTTACCATAGATAAAGATAGTCATACCAGACCCTTTAGGTCTGGTAGGAATGTTAGGAGAATGCCAATTCAAAAGCAAAGGGAAAAAAAACAAAAACTTTAAACTTGACTTGTGCTGGAATTGAACCTGGAACCTTAGCAATGGCAAGCCTGTACCTCTATCCACTACTCTATAGCCTCTGTACTTTAAGCACAGCTGTGTGTCTTCCTACTGTCATTTAATGTCATTTGTAATGTCATCCCCAATTTCAGGAAATCGGGATTCGTTTGCATTCGTCTTAGCTGTAATTCGGAATTCGGATGCATCCGAATCTCCGAATTTCCAAAAATTCGTCAGAAACGAATTTCGGAACGAACCGAATCGCACATGTCTAGTAAACATTGCTTATGCATCCATATCATGTAAGTGCAATTGCCACACAGAAAAATCTCACCATTGACTTAAGGGAAAGTGCTTTACGGAAGAACCATTGTTATCACAGCAAAACAAGCTATGTCAATAACACAGAAGAAATCACAACACACCTAATGCCAATCCATTTCTAATGCAAAAGTATGATCATTAGTGTCATGAAAGAAAATGCCACAGGCTTGGGAATAAAATGCCTGTAGTACAATCCACCTTTCATGAGCTTTTAGTTAAAACATCTTAAAGGAGAACTATGGGGTTAAGGCTTTTCCCCATAGTTCTCCTTAGGGTAACGGGAGGACACAGACTATCGTCCTCCCATCACCCTAGGCTCAGTATACCGCGAGCTGTAGCTGTAGCGAGCTGTTTTTCTCTCTTCGCTACTCTGTAAGTGCTTTTCACTCACCTCATAGTTCTAGCTGACCTGTGACAATGAGACTGTCACAGGTCGGCTCAGTAGATCGGGAGGTGAGCGAACACATACTGGCGTTCGCTCACCTCTCGATCCTGTCACGGCTCTTTGCCGTGACAGGGGAGGGGCTGGTCTTGTGTGCCTGTGTACTAGTACTAGTAACTTACAGAGAACCTGTCATTCAAAATTAAATGCTGCCTGTATAAGGTGCAGGCACCAGCAGAATCCTCCCAAGTCCTCAAATCACTGCCAAATGTCTGGCTATACTGCGAAACGGAGTTTCTACACTTCATATAATGCTGAAGCCACTCTTTAATGTCTATGTCATATTCCTGGTGGTCAGTGAGGCTACCTGTTATAGTGACAGGGTAAAAAGTATATGTGGGAAGGGAGCTTAGCGGCAAGCTCCAATGCATTTTAGTAATGTTGGAGTATTGACCTCCCAGAATCACCAAAATGTGACCATGACAGGAAGATTTAAAAGGCTGCTGCAGGTATGCACAAGCGCCTCTATGAACCTGCACTTATAATAATAGAGTCTCTTTAACTGAAAATGAGATGCCATCACACATTACATTTTTGGAATCATACACCTTAAATAGCTTTAAAAAAAAAATGTTGGCACACCAAACAGAAAACAACAGTGTAAACTAGAAAAGCACAATGTCCAAGAAGAGGGAGGGGTGAGCAATATGTCCATGTGTCAATTTTAAGGATTAACTGACACATAGGAAAAGATCAAAGATGTTGCCTTCCCACAATCCAAGCATATAGGTTTCTTTATGTACCAAGTCTCAAAAAGCATTGATAAGCGCTCCTAAACTGTAATATGAAGGTAGCATTAAATAACATATGTTACTGAGTATCAACCTCATCAGCCGGTACAATGTAGTTAGAACGAACAGTGTCAGCCTGCCCATCACATCAATCATAGTCATAGCCAAAGTGTTACTATGATGAACTTCATCCCTGCAGGGTTTTGATACTTGGACTATCTGTGAGTGCAGAGAAAGAGCAACAGTGTGAATGAGATTTTCTCTCCCCCTGGAAAGAAACAAATGATTAGGTAATGAAAACAACTTTACACTGTCGCTCTGTTTCCCAACCAGACCATTATGAAGAGTTCAAAGACTTTTAAGAACAATAGTGTGACAAAATAAAGTATATCTTGCTACTCTGCTGAGAAAAACTGCCTGTCTATGAGCATTACAAAACCCTGTTCCTGCTTTACAGATTTTAGCAAGTGTGAGAACTGGGAACTACATTGTCTTTGCATTTTCATAGCATAATTTGATGTAAATGGTTGCACTTAGCTGAACTTCGGGTGTGAAAAATGTACTTTTTCTCAATTAAGTCTAGGGGTAGAGGAATAAGGAGTAATACTTCACTTATTCCTTGCTCGGACAGGCACTCTCCATCTGAGTGACTGTTTCCATGAAACCTTCTCTTAAGGCCACAGATGCAAGAGTAACGGACAGGAATTAGTGTAAACTAATAGATCCCCTGCAAGATAGGATTCATCAACACATGCATATAATCTTAGGAGGTCAGTAATTCATAATTTGTTGAGAGTTGCAAAAATGCCTGCACTATAGTTTAAACATTTGACCTAACAAGCTAACATAGTAAGGTCTGATATTGTAAACTCACATGGGCATGGTTGTTGTTCCTACTGTATCATGCTATTAGTGTATATGTTTTTGTGATACAACTCTACTTGAAAATGATTTAAATGTCATCTCCAGGCAAAGCTCTCCCCCATACCATCCCTACTTTTCCTCCTTACCCATTCAGCAGGTTTGAAACAAATTACTTTATAATGCTTTATTTAACTCACCTAACTCCACCTTTGTATACCTCATCAGTTCATCCCAGGAGTAAAGAGTGGATCCAACATTATAGGCTAGGCCCTCATCCTCATGCTGTGTGGCCGACCCCACCACTGAATGGCCAATAGGAAATGTCACTCAAGCAATGATGTGGGCAGCTAAAAGATGACCCTCCTCCTCAATTAATCATTTACTGGAGCGTCATGTGATAATACATTAGGTAGGTGAAGTGGGGTTTTAGCTTTAGGTTTTTTTAAAACTAACTCAGAGATTGTTGTTTTCTTTTCCAGCAAATTTTGCCCAAGCAGCTCAATTTTGTTGCTGGCATAATACATAGTTTAAAGCACAATAACTTTTACCAAAATAACTCTGCTCATAACTACTAATAATATCACTACCACTGCTGCCTTTAGTTCCACTTGTAGTATTAATATTAATAAAAGAGGATAACATGTAAGCCTTTTCTTCTTGAAAAATCATATATATTCACATTTTTCTGGTAATACAATGCGCAGCAACAGCTCACTGGAATCGTTTTCAGCTGAAATTGAGCAGCTGGTAGACTTTATTTGAACAGACACTTAGGAGCTGATGTATAAATCTTCTGAAGGGTCATGGAGGACATATACTAGCATCCTCCCATGACCCAAAGCTCAGCATAACGCAAGCTACTCTTGCTATATACTGAGACCGCCGCAGCAGGGACAGATCCCGACAATGCTGATGAGATCCACCCAGTTGCGTGAATGACAGCTGGCTCTGCCTGTCAAGAGGCAGAGCCAGCTGTACCCAGCCCCTCCCCGTCCGTTCATCCAGTCAGCGCTGGAGGATCGGAGCAGTGAGGGGGAAATCCCTGCTGGGAGCCGTGACTGACAGTCACTGCTCTCTGCAGGAAGATGATCGAGAAGTGAGTGAGCGGCGGTATGTGTTCGCTCACTTCCCAATCTATTGAGCCGACATGTGACAGTTTCATTGTCACACGTCGGCTCGAACTATGAGGATGAGTGAAAAGCACTCACCTTATAGTTCTCCTTTAATGTTTGTCTGGAAATTACATGAAAAGTAGCCTGAAGGGCCATCTGTGGCTTGAAATAGTAAAAATAAAATATTACGTGTTTTCTTTTTCAGACTAACATTTTTAAATAAAGGATATAAAACATAAACTAATTTTAGAACACCAGTGTCTAGTGGTAAGTACTAGACATGTGCGATTCGTTTCGTTCCGAATCGAAATTCGGACGAATTGTCGGAAATTCGGACATTCGGATGTATCCGAATTCTGAATTACAGACATAACGAATGCAAACGAATCCGAATTTCCATTTCCGAAATTCGGTAGCGTTAGTACGAACGTTCGTTTCGTTTTCTGTTCTTATTCGTTTCTTATTCGTTTCGTTCGTTGGAGCAAAGTGACATTAGAGAAGGAGAAAAATATTTTTTCCCCCTCAAATGTCACTTTTGCTGCAAACGAACGAACGAAACGAATAAGAAACGAATAAGAACAGAAAACGAAACGAACGTTCGTACTAACGCTACCGAATTTCGTCCGAATCCGAATTCCGAATCCGAATTGACTTTCACACCCGAATCCTGAAAAACGAAATAACACAAATCCGAATTTAAAACGAAACTAAACGAATTTTTTGGCAGTGCACATGTCTAGTAAGTACACTTAGCACCGGACAAACAATTGTTTGTCTTTCTTTTCAAATTAACATATCTGGTTCAGAGAGGGCATGTGTAATCCATGCTGTTCATCAAGACAGTCTGCATTCACTCCTAGCAATGTATGATATTCATGTCCATTCTTATTCTCTGTCCCATGAATTTGAGTGCAAAGTAAGAAGGCAGTCGATTAACTCCACACCTACATACCTAGAAGCTGTTGTATAAATCCTGCAGTCTGTTCTTGTGTTTTCTTTTTTTTGTATTATAATTACTATATTGTATTTTGTATATGTCCTCATGCCATTTTGTATGCTGTGTTATCCCTTTGAATCATTATCATATGGAGTAGTCACACTGCTTGCTGCCATTTACCAGATGAAAATAGTAACTGTGCAAACCCCTTGGAGATTCATAATATAAAAGACTATTACAAAACACAAAAGAGAGAATGTTTGAGCGAATTAAAACTTGCTACACTATTATTATAAAATATGTAGATGTTTCATGCTAATGGATTCATATTTGCATATTAATTTTAATTTACTGTTATTGTCACTTTGCTGACTGTATTATCTTTAATCTGCTCTTCCTTTCATGTGCTTTAAACACATTCTTACAGGAAAGTTAAAATACTTACACGGTCTTGAAAGAATATTTAGTAATTATGTCTATTCTCATTCCAAATGCTTTTGCCTGGAAATATTTTTTTCATAGGCTTTATAAGTGTTTGACTTCTATATTTCTGGGAAACGTAATATAAGTATTTTATGGAAGCAGTCCTTCTGCTGTGAAATACGTAGCGAGGTCTAAGTCATCTGTAGAACATTTCAATCATTCTTACTGCTTGTTCACACCAAGGTCTTAGAAGTGCTTGCCTGCGGAATGGCTGCTGTGTGACACAGATTTGTAAACCACTCAAAAACTGTGGCTGTCACAGGAGTCAATGATCTGTTGACTTCAGTTCCTGACCACCCGCACATAGGTATGGTTCAAAGTTAAAGCCCCTGAAAATGCTGCTGCTTCCACAGAAGATAAAGTTGCCTACAGTCGGTAGATAGCAGTCAAATGTTATTTATGCTAGCAATCAGTGTCATGAGTTTCCTCCTGCAGGCTTCTAACCTAACTGTACTTTAACATCATCCTGCTGCTGTGTGCTCTGGATAGAATGCACGGAGGAGCTCTATCAAAACAGTGAACCCTTCTTAATCCAAAAATTGGCATGACTGGAAATTAGTCAACAGTTGCAAAAAACTGTTGCATAACTTTTCACACAGTTCCTGCTGAAGCATGGTTGTAAATGTTTATTTTTAACTACATTTTCTTTATTTATTATGTAAAAAATGTTTTAAAAATACAAATGTTTACCATTTGAACAATTCCCTGTAAACTGTCTTCCTCTGAGTCAGCAGAAAATAGACCTGAATGAGGTTGATTTACTAAAGGCAAATAAGCTGTTCAATTTGCGAGATAATTTTTCCCTAGCTTAGTGAATGAGGTAAAACCCCATTTATCCAATCAAATTGTTGTTATATTGTTGCACATGGGTATTCTTTGCAAAGTGAATTTTCACCTAATTTACTAAGATGAGGGGAAATTCCTTTGCAGATTTCAAATTTCCTTATAAAGTGAATGGTCTATTTCACTTTAGTAAATCTACAATAGAGACTCAGAACAATCATACACTCAGTGAAGTCTGGTCTCCTAATTTGCATAAGTATGCTAAGTCAGTGGCTCACTAGCTGTTTTAGAAGAAATAGAGTTTTAGCATAGGCTTCCAAATTCCATATCATGGATAGGTGCTATACTAGTCAGAGATGCAACACCTCCATTCTGGCTGAATACTTTCTAGCAGTAGCCATTTTTCTCAAAAGAAAATAGGATTTTTGACGTACATGTAAATCCCGCTATTGTCTTACAACTTTGGAGCACGATATTGCAGTCACTGGTCATAATAGTTAGGTTTTTGTTTATATGAATTGTGTATCCTTTGATTGAGTGTGTGTGTGTATGTATGCATGTATGTGTGTGTGTATATATATATATACCAAGTGCTGGGGGACTGAAGGATCTGTCAGGATATATCCAGTATCCTAGATTATACATTTAGTCCTGACTGCAATAGGCTATAGACTACCATATATGCAACCACAGGTTGCATGGTTAGACTCATTAGGGAGAATAAGGTCTAAAAATGGCATTCTAACCTCTTGTTTTCTGGATCCTTGAAAACAATAATATCCTCTACAGGGACTGTTAAAGTCTTGTTCTGTAGTGGCTGGGTCCTTTTAAGGAAGTACTGCTCTATAGGATATTGCTGAACGATCATTTGTTTGAGGTGCAAACAGTATTTCAAGGTGAGACTATACAACATTGGTTTCAAAAGTGAATGAACTTGAAAAGGTCTGGGGAATTTCAGGGAACCCAAGCTAGAGACCTCAGGACAGGTGGACACAGGCTACTCTAATGCCAGGCATGACTGCACCACATATATAATGGTAGCAATGGTATCCCTAACCATTCGGGAGTGATCTGTAGAAAGCATATCCTCTTATTCAGATAATTCGGTAAATTCCTCATATCCCCTTCCTGCTATAGTGGAAACACTACACGGCTGTGATACACTGTCGAAGCCACGCTCCATGCTACCTGCAGTGGGGGGCTGATCAGCACCCTAGGCACCTGGAAAAAACAAGGAGGGGAGACTAGACACCCCCCCAACACTAACCACTGCTGCTCAGCTTTACTCACAGAGCAATGCAGGGGCGTATCTGCCGCAAGGCAAACAAGGTGTTTGCCTCGGGCGGCAGATTCCAAGGGAGCGGCAAAAATGCTGGGGTCTCAATGTACCGGCCCAGTTGCGGCCCACGGGCCGGTACATTGAGACCCCAGCATTTTTGTACTTTGTGACCCGCAGCCAGCTCAGAAGTCAGGTACGCGGTCACGGACCGCATACCTGACTTGCGGGAGCAGCTACAAGGTCTGCATCTCTGTCGGAGGCAGACCGTGTAGCTGAGTCTGCGCCGTCACTCGGATCCTTTTGGCCAGCGCTCTTTCAGTGAACGCTGGCCAAAAGGATTGTGCAGTATTGATTGGTAAGGTCTGCAGCAGACCTCACCAATCAACCACCAAATCACCAGGGATTGATGTGCCGCCTCACAGCCTCCTTCCTGCAACAAGGTAAACATTGCATTGCATTGTAGGTGCGGGGGAAGGGGGGGACTGGGAATTATTTTAAATGTTTGTGGGGGACACAGACTGGGGTTGTTTATATATATCTATAAATATTACAATTTATTTTAGGTGCAATTAGGGATTTCTGCGTCAGGAACTTGCATTTTCCTGCGGCAGAAATACCTAAATTGGCGTTTACAAGTGGCAGCTGTAATGATCTGGTGACAGCAGTTGCATGTATAGGTCTGCACACCGCAATGATTGTGCATCCAGGGAGAGTGTTTTCTAACCGCATGTAATCATATCACGTATCATTACATGCGGTGTGCAGGCATTTACATGGAGCTGCTGTCACCTGATCATTAACTTGAATAGGTGACAGCTGTCACTTGTAAACGCCTGCTAAGGGATTTCAGCTGCAGTAAAACGCAAGTTTCTGATGCAGGAATCCCTAATCACACCTAAACCTACAGATATGAATAGGGCCTTATTGTGTGTATATTAATGTCTGTAGTACCATACCGGATACAGTAAAATGTTATTTTAAAGTATGAAATTTGGCAAGCGGCCCTCATGAGAGAAGAAAATTTGTCGAGTGGCCCCAGAGACGGAAGAGGCGGGAGGGAGAAGATGGAGGAAGCAGGGGGCAGAGACACCAACGGAGGAGGTGGGAGTCATTGCCAGAGCTCCAGTCGGGCAGCGAAGATGACAAGGAGGCTGTGTCGGGTGCTGAGGATGGGGAGGCCATCCAGTTGGGTTCCGAGGACAAGGAGGCTGTGTTGCAAAGAGGTCAGGTCTAGCAAGGTAAGAGAACTGTGATGTCAGAACCCAGCATAGATTCTACACAGCCCACCAAAGAGTCTCAGGTGTGCTGTGCAATACCCTTTGGTTGGCTCTGCAGGATCCGTAGGGGGCTTTGTCGGGTCTCAGGGGGGCTTTTCAGGATCCATAGTGTGCTCTGCAGCCTGGAAAGCCCACCACAGATCCTGCAGAGACTTCATGAGATACTGCAGAATCTGTGGGGGCTTTGTCGGGTCTTAGGGGGCTTTGCAGGATCTGTGGTGGGCTTTGCAGAATTCATAGGGGGCTACGCTGCCTGCAAAGCCCACCACAGATCCTGCAGAGCCCCCCTGAGATCCTCCAGGATCTGTGGGGCTTTGCCGGGCCTCAGGGGGGCTTTGTAGGATCCTGCAAAGCCCACCACAAACCCTGCAGAGCCCACCTGAGACCACAGTCGGGTGGGGTAAATTTAGTGTGTGTGTAGGGGCGCTGAGTTTTGTCTTGCCTAGGGCAGCCCCAAACCAGAATACACCACTGAAGCAAGGTACAGGGGCCAAGCCCATACCCTGGCTTTACCCATCACAAAGATCCAGTGCTCAAAGCAACATTACAGGCCACCCACACATCTTCTCCAAGACAGAGGCCTGGAACAGTCCCCCAAGGCTGTGACAAGCAGGACACCAATCCAGAACACTGCTGAAAAACAGTAGATGCAGTGGCTAGAAAGCAGGTATAAACTCAAAAAGAATTGTGAAGAAACAAGTGCATGTAATGAATAAGGAAAGCATCTCTTAGAGACAGCATGTCCATCACGTAAGAAAACTAGCAAAAAATATGAAGCTCGCTAGGAGAAGGAGGGGATATTTCAGGGTTGTCTCTGCAGCCTTTCCTTTGTCAGTGTTTAATCACTTGGGGGTAGCATATAAACCAGGATCTAATACTTAAAGAGCCCTTTTACTTACTGCCTGAGTTGCCATACCAATCATCTCTTTTCTAAAACATGTGACTGATGGATAAGAAAGAAAAATATAAACACGAAAAAACATACTTATGTAAAGATGTAAAGGATTTGCAGTGCTTTCTCTTTTAGGAAATGTAGCATCCTTGTCTCAGGTTGGAGTGGTATCCAATCAAGTTCTACACTTTCTATGCTAATTTGAAGCCAGCTTGAAGAGTACCTGACAGGAACAGATGCATGTACTGCAGTTCAAAGAGAAAAACAAGTTTAGATGTCATAAAGAGAAGCTTGAAAAAGGTGTACTTAGAATTTTGAAATAGATCTTAGAGCATGCAACATTTTTAACCACTGTGAAAGAACTAATAAGCTGAAGATATTTGGATGAAATTCAAAGGTAAAATGCATTAATTTTTATCCCTGTCTATAGAAATATTCTATAAAATGTGTATCCGGAAACAAGATAAAAAATTCACTTCTTATTTACTGTTGTACAGTTTATTATTATTATTATTATTATCAAAGTAGAGTTTCTATCTTTGATTCAGAGAGAGTCATGGTTGGAGCAATAGTTATGAAGAATTAAACCAAATCAAAATGTGCTTTTTGCTAGCAAGAATCATTACAATATATTCAAGCATGGCTGGAAAGTGTGTGTGTGTGTGTGTGTGTGTGTGTGTGTGTGTGTGTTTGTGTGTGTGCCAATATGTGCCCATGAAACACTAAATACACATAAGTGCATGTACATGCGACCTATACAGGGGAGATTAAAGCCTAACTGAAGTTCCACACCTTTTTAACCCTTTAAAGCCCTATACCCTCACATTTTATGATTCAGATTTTGACTTGGAAATGCCATGAACCAGTTTCCCTCTGGAGCAATTTCTTTTTAAAATTTGCATTTTTGGCTAGATAATTACTATAAATTAAAATGCTCAAAAGATTATATATTTCTGAATGCTAAGACCCCATAAAATAAATAGATGGTAGTTGAAAATGTTCTGTAAATATACACTAAAATTAATTTTAGTGCATAAAAACACAATTTAATCCCCATTTTATGTTCAAAATAAAAGATGAGGCTGTGCCAAGTTCATAGATACCAAATATGTCACGCTTAAAAACTGTGCTCCTGTAAACTGGCCAAAAACTACAGTACCCAAAATTATCAGTAGGAAACACTTGAAATGCCCTTACAGCTCATTAGTGGGCAATCCTGCACTCCCAAGTCTCTTGAATTAGGTCTAAGGATCCTCACTTTCCCCTGCCATCCAGAAGTTCAAATTGCAAAGGAAGGGAAACAAATTCCTATATAGCATTGTTCAATTTGCTCCAACAAGGTTTTACTATTAATATATATTATTGTCCCTAGTCCCTTCCATGTGACTCCACAAATGTCTGCAGCATCTGCTTCAAGGTCCCACTGAAATGCTTGCATAGGCCATTCGCTATTTTATATTAAATGTGATAATGTTGTAATTTTTTCATACTGGTGATGGTGATAGTGCTTTGTTTTGTTATTTATTGTTGAGTATCTTTAATAAAGTTAATTAAACTGTTAGACATGATTACTGAAGAGCTCTGCAGGAGATCCTGCTCTTGTGAAGATTCTTAACAAAGCATCAGTGACCTTTTCCCCCCTGAGTGAGCATAGTGCCATAACCTCTGGGTGCCAGGTTACATAGTGCACTACTGTCAGGATATGTCAGCCATCCCCAACTGAAAAGGCTGGAGATGGCTAATGGCCCAATAATACCCACCACCACCCTTTTAAGACAATTGTCAATTATAGACAAAGGTTGTAGTGGAGCAGGTAACACATGACCAACAGTTGTGGGCTATGTCCATATGCATGTTAGGCCAGAAAAAAATATGGCCCTGGTCTTAATGATTCCCAAGTGACATAGTAGAGGAATTTCGTTCAAGAAGTGTCTCCCAAATAGGGTGGAAACAGTGATATGCCTTTTAACCATTTCTGTCTCACCGCTTTGGTGGCCAGATCTTCCCTTGCCCAAGTAAACCTTTTGTTTGTCTCACTTATGAGCTTCTCCAGGCTTTGCTCAGTCTGCATTGCTAGCTCAAAGATGGCACTACAAGTCTGAACCAGCTATCCTGTAGTGAATGAGGACAGTAGTTGAGGCTTGGCAAAAGCTGTGTTCACTGTGACTATGCTTGCCACCCGCCTGCTCTGCAACTAGAGATTGCCACTCGGCAGCCTTTGCAGCACTGTGAGTGTCTGTTAACACCATCAATACATTGTAATCAGACTCAGCAAGTACATTTTCATACACATTGCTCTATCTATATATATAAAAAAATATTATGCACTGGCTTATCTCCAAGAACTGCTTCCACTAGAACATGATGTGGCAGTCTCCAATACTTTTGCTGTCACCAGAATGTGACGATGGCACTCTCAGCTTCAGTTGTGTTTCAGGTTTACTCTATTGTTCTGTATAGAAAGAGTAGTTACTCTGCCTATTTTGAAATTGTGTAACGAATCCAGATTACCCTTATAGTTTAGTTCCACTTTTGCAGTCAAATGTGAGAAAACCCCACTGTATGTTTGTTATGTGTTCCTATTCACAGAGTATATGTAAAACACTTTGAAATATATATATATATATTTCTTACCTTTTAGCTGTTTCTTTGGTGAAGGCCTTTATGCAGATTGCATGCTGCTCTGAGTAGCTTGAGAGGAAAACTACACTGAGTGGCCAGATTATTATGACCACCCCATCAGTACTTCGTTGGGCCACGAGATTACTCCACGAGATGTTGAAAGGCGATGTGAGGAATCTGACACTGCACTGTTGCCCTTCTGTTGTCTTGTATCAGTCTTGCCACACTCCATTCTGCCCTAACATTGACTAGTCGCTGACGGCCACAATTAACACGTTCAGACCCAGATTTTCGGCTGACAGTCCAGTCTTTAAACACTTTAACAACAGCTGCTCTTGAACATTTAACGAATTCTGCTGTTTTGCTGATACTCGCTCCATGGCCCCGAGCGCCAACAATCATCCCACATTCAAAGGCTGTTAAATCACTTCTATTGTCGTGGTAAACAACCTGCTTCCCTATTTATAATGGTCTGGCCCTACAGCAACTTCAGCGCAAAATTATAGCTAATTATAGCTAATTTGCCTACAAACGTCAGGTGGTCATAATAATATGGCCACTCAGTGTATAGCATCAAACTGAGGGTCCAACTGAGCCTCCTCTTATTAACACACAATGCCTCAAAGGCTTTAACCCTTTATTAGGACAGAGTACATGGGGGTTTTTATACAATAAAAGTTCCTTTATTGTACAATATCACATGAGGGAAAGGCATCTATTTTTCTGGTTTGTTTCTGACATGGTCTGTGGAAGAGGTCCCGCACTCCTTGTGGAGAGCTGCCATCCCTGGTGAAGTGGTTGGTCACATTAATGTGGGTTAAGTGGTTTCTCTGGTTGCTATTATTGTGAATGAGAACATAAAACAAATATAAAGTAGGTGTTATTCCAATCTGGCTGCAAAAGTTGAACTATACTTTCAAGTAATATTAAAGTCAAAAGGTGTTTTAAGCTATTTCACATGTTGATTAAATCACTTACAATGGATGCTGCTACTTGATGTTTACAAGTTTTAGCTTCCTGCATAATCAGATGGTTCCCTGAGCATTGGACCTGCTATCCTGTTTTAGGGTGGCTCCTTTCCCTCGCAGAGTCCTATGGAGCTACCGTTTTGTCTGCTTGTAAGCTGTGTGTGTCTTCACGAACACACAGCTACATCTTCACCCTGCTCCACTCTCTTCTCTCTTCCCTTCTCCAGGCCAGTAAATAGACAACTGCTGGAGACTGTGCTGTCTCTTGTACTTTGTACTCAACAGGAAATTCAGGGAAGCTGGGCTGAGAAAGGTGGAGACAGCTGTTCAGAAAAATGATGACTGTAAGTGCTTGGGCAAAGATTTAAAGAAAAACAGTTTTAGCTTAATACTAGTTTTACGGATCAACAAAAACCAAAAACAGAATCATTAAAAAAACACAAACAAACACGAGGACCCAGAACTGCAAGGAATGGTTTTAGTCACCCAGAACACAAGTATTCCCTTTAACCTGCTCTGAATTAGTACCATTTAAAGAGTTAAATATAATTATCTACTGTCCATGTATATAGGAAAATTAAATCAAGATAGACCCGTTTTATATTTAGGGTACATTTTACTTTCAATTTAAAATATCATATATAAAGTGCAAACACGATTAAAAATGCATAAGGTATAACTGATAGACTACATCATGAAAGGTTTTGCAGGCTTGACAAATACTCTGACTGTTACCTTGTTCTTAAACATGCAGATCACACTCCCTCCAGATACTAATCTTTACCCATGATGCAAATAGCTGACAGAAAGACAAGCTTGCTGCATGGAAATGCCAGTGGAGTTGACAAGAAAATTCTATCAGTATGCTATGTTTATTCAGTGCAGTTTAGTAACAGCAGTTCACACAGTCTGCTATCTTGGATCAGAATAATAATTATGCTTTAACTCTGCAGAAATGTGATTAATTCTTATGATGACGATCTTACATTTTGTTGCATAATTTCACAGCTCTGTTTGTTATTAAATGAAACATCGTACAAGGTTTAAGTAGCTGTTCTATTGATGTATGTCAATCTCCAGGTGTTAGACTCAGAGCACAAATTACACTTTTTATCCTGCCTCATCCATATCCATATGGATTATAAAAGAGCTGTCAGATAATCCGGCAATATTGTTTTATGGTGTGTTATTGTTAATTAAGTAACATTATACTAAGGGAAATTAAAATATCTAATAATGAGAGATTAGCAAATTGATTTGCCTATCCAAGATGCGACCAAATAGGGCAGATTTCCTGGATGCATTGTTCAAGAACTATAACATAATGGTGCAATATTCCTTCGTGTTGTCTTATTTTTAATGAAGTAACATTATAGTAACAGATATTAAATACACTATAATTAGGCATGACCAAATTAATTTCCCAAACTGAGAATCAACGTAGAATAAGATTTGTTTTAGGCAGGCATTCACAAATTACACCATATTATTTTAAATTGCTTGGCTCCAATATTTTAAGAGAAATATACAGTGGTTATGCAATTAAATTCTTTTTTTCTTTTTAAGCAAGACAACATTCTTTTTACATTGGATAAAATAAGAAAAATGCATATAAATATGTTGTATCCTTCTATTCAGCCAGCAGATGGAGCTGCAAAGTGAAACAAAAGCTAGGCAGCTAGTGCCTTGATGCCTCTTTAGCTAACTTATAGTGCTTTGGGAATGCTTAGTCAAGTACTAAATGTTTATTTCTAAAACAAAGATTGTATATAGATTTTTTTTAAATGTAAATCCATAAAACATCAGTTTAAAAACTAAAACTAAAAAAAGACCACTGCATTCCTATTAAGTTTATAAAATAAAATTAAAAATAGAAAAAAACATTTTTTGGTGAATAAATTTTTTTTAAATTATATTATAATCGTCTGAACAACAGGAACAGACAGCAAAACAAACGTGGCCCTTCCCTATGCTATCCAAAATTAAAAAAATGTACCTGTTCTGACTTACATACAAATTCAACTTAAGTAAAAACCTACAGTCCCTATCTTGTATGTAACCCGGGGACTGCCTGTACCCCATTATACTCAGAAAATTAGTTCTAGCAACCTCTACAGATGTACATAAAATGTGACAACTCAGATTATCAATGTTTGCAATTACAAGTCTTACTGAAATACTACACTATACGGACTCTAACACCTCCTCTTGTTTGTTTTTCTATCCCTCATTTCACAAAGAACCACGCACTTCATTCACTATGTCATTTAATCCTGATCAACCTCACATTTTAGCAGCTTTTTAGAAAATGTATAGTATTCTCTAAATGCCCAGCTTGCATGGAGTTTGCATGTTCCCCCTGTGCCTGTGTGAGTTTTCTCTGGTTACTCCAGTTTCCTCCCACACTCCAAAAACATGCTGTTAAATGAATTTGCTAATTTCTAAATAGGCCCTAGAATGTTTGCTATGTGCATATGCTATCACATTCTGCATGCCAGACCCATGTAAATGGGGAGGGATAAGATAAGGCCTGGTGACCTACCTCCTGAAAAATATGCCAAGAAAATTCTACAGAAAACATTTTGAAGCATATCAGACATGGTGCCCAGACATGGTTAGAGTTGGCCCAGAGAATCACTGAGAATGAGATACAACTGAACAGAACTGTCACTACGTTTTTGACAAGTGAGCTATGGCCGAGTATGACTGCCTAAAGTCTCCAAAAAATCTCCTGGCCATACAAAAGATCTTCTGGAAACCAGGGTATTTTGGCATGAAGTGCTGCACCATGAAGTTGAGGACATGTGCCAGTCAAGGAGCTTGTGTGAATTTTCCCTGGTGAAGGGCAGCCAGTAGATTAGTACCACTCTAACACACAGCCTTGCCAGGTGACAGATGGTGTGGTGTTAGTCAAACTATATTAAACTATTAATAAACAATATTTCACTAGGGGAAGGCAAAGTTTTGTATGTTGGTTCAGCCACCTCTTGGCCTGGGCCTGCAGAGGTGTGAGCCACTCTGGTCCAGTGTGGCTCCTTGTATGCCAAGCATACAAGCCACAACACAGTATGACAGTGTTTAGCCTGAACATTGCATATGCTATGGGATGCTTGGAGAGGACAGTTTGTTCCAAGGAGTTGGAGAATGAGGCTAGTGAGGAGGACGGGTGACAGGTGACTACTCAGTCACCAATGTAAAAGACATATGGAGGCTCACCTATCGCCAGTGGTGTGCCCCAATCTGCACCCTTCCCAGCCACCAGAAGATTGATCCAGTGTACCATGAAAGATGAGTAGTTTCCCTTCCAACTGGCATTAAGCTCCACATACCTGTGAAGGACAGGGATGGTTTTCCAAGCACAATTATGGCAGCTTGGTATCTGCCACTGAGGTGTAGCACAGGCCATAAACTCATAGAAGGGAGTTGATTTCACAAGCTAGAATGATAGTCGATGACAAACTGGCATGACGGCACTGGGAATGGGGGTGATTTAGAGACATTTTTTTCCTCCACTTTAGCATCTCTACAACAGACACCTGCCTTGGGAAGGATGCTACTGGAGATGGTAAATGGGTGTAAGAGAGTTCTGAAAAAGGTTGAAGACATCTCTTGACCCTCCTCATCATGGCCTGTTGACTCTTTTCCCCAATCCTCTGCAAGCTTCCCCTGTTAAAAAAAAAACCTTCCCTCTGGACTTTCCTACTTTCCAATTAGTGGCACATAGAGGACGTCTGTCCACTTTACACTGCCTTTTGCTGTTTCCTGCCTGATATCTTCTCCCTCTATGATCATGATGCTATCTTTCATCCTCAATATCTGAACGAAGGAATGCTTCACATGACCAACATCATCTTCCTGCAGCAAGTCAGTGATCACGTGATCAAAACTAATTCTGCCAAATACTAATTAACAGTATGCAGGGCTAAGGCAGGATTAGCAGAAGAGGAAGAGGAAAAAGAGGGCACGTTAAGAGCAGTTGCTGACAACTGGATGCTCTGCACCTGTATGGATGGAGAAAAGAAAGGCTTTGTCAGCCAGTCAACTACTGTTTGTTTGTGAATCAGATTAGGGTGCTGCAGCTGTATGTTAGCCAAGCTAAATGTGCAAGTTAAAAGAAATTAATTACACATCAAATGTTACTTGGTATCGGTGCATCACTATAGAAAACCATACATAAAAAATATATAAACAGTACAAATACATTTCTCCCAGCTACCAATCAGATTCAACCCTGCACTGGAAATCTAAATACTGAAAGGAAAGTCACACAACAAATTGTTAACGAAGCATACTACCAGTGAGCTGCATGATCATTCATATTAAGGTAAACTGAGTAAGCCTTTTGACTTTACAAAAACAGTGGGGTTTGTTGGACAGAATTACTAGCTCACTGATTTACTTTCACTTGTTTTCTAGAATTGCTTTTTAATGTTGCTATGAAAAGTGGCCATAACATTGCCCTGATGTCCAAACTTCAATCAGCACATTTCTAGTTTTGATTAAAAATGTAAATTCAGAACACTGAATAACATTTCATAAAATGAATTGAAACTGTTTCGAAAATATTGTAACACATAAGTTCTGGATATCCATGCAGATATTAGGCTTTTTATGTCTATGTCCTGCAGTGATTACACAATTCTTGGCTATCGGCTTGTTTATACCTCAGTTAGGCAGCATTGTGCCAAGAAATTGTCATCTTTGTGTGGTGTACTGCCCGCACTATGCATTAGAGAGACCTTTTCTACACGGCCATCCATTTTGAAGATGGCAAGCAGGCATTTAAAAGAAGTGCACACAATATGCACAATTAATACAAAATATTCAGTATAAAAGGTTTGCCTTTGACTGCTTTTTATTTTGTATATACGGTTTAGGAGGATGTTAAGATTTGAAAATGTCACAAAAAAACAAAAACATGCCTGTGACATTATGCTGACTGTGTTCTATGGACACAAATTGCCTTATACAATTCTTCTTATTCTTATTCTTAAAGCCCATCTCCAGAAAAAAAAAAAAAAAGATCTTGCAGTGGGATTACCCCCGTACTGCATGGGTTAATTTCTCATTTATATGTAGGGAGCTGTGATCCCTGATCTCACAGGCTAGCAGGCTTCAAGAGCAGCACTCGCAGTCTCTCCCCCAACGCTTTGGTGGTCGCAGGCCTGCGGACATCATCGTGTACAATGAAGGGCCCATAGCCCTGCATTATACATGTGTAGCCCCTTAACCTTAAGTGGAGTGGCTCTTTAAATTTAGTGTTGCAAGAACTGTAATCAGTCTGGCTGATTCGTAGCGTGTCATTTCTAGGTGTTCTGCTTTTGTCTGCACCTACCTGTGGTGGGGTGTGACCCTGCCACAGAGGCGGATAGCCAATGGGAGAACATTGGGAGTATTTAGGCCTCAACAGCCAAGCACCAGGAGTTTCATGGTCAGTGGTGCATGCTAGGAAAGTGAATAAATACTCAGGAATTGCCATGTGCTCAGAGTAGTCTGCCCCGGGCCTAGCCTGGGAGTAGGATGTACAAGGTTGGAGAGGCTAACTAGACCTTAAGCCTGCAGTAGGGCAAATATGGACCCCGGGTGGGGTCTGGAACTATCTGGGAAGGAGAACCAGAGGAATCTTTTGTCTGCTGGAGGTGCCAAGAAGGCCAGGATGGCACGGACCTCAGGAACAACTCTGGTGTCTCTCCTAGGGAAGATCTCAAGAATATCCTCTATCCAGCGGTGGTTCTGTTACACAGTGTCTTCCTCTGCTCAACTAAAGTAATCCTGCACTGTGGAAAGTGGAAGAGATTGATAAAACTGGAGTCTATTTTTGTCCATGGATGTCTGTAGCCCTATACCTGTGGTGGCGAACGTATGGCACGGCTGCCAGGGAGGGCACGTGGGGCCCTCTCTGCTGGCACGCGAGGCCAGGTTCAGGGACCACCATTAGAAATAGATCCGACCCGGATCGCCTCAGTACGCGATCCGGGCCGGTCACAATCAGGCGGCGGCGGCCTCTAAACAGGCAGACCCCAGGGGAGGCCCCCGCGAGCGGCCGTCTAATTGGCCTGTTTAGAGGTCACCGCAGCTGCCGGATTGTGACCGGCCTGACTACAGAGGCGATCCGGGACGTTCTAATCCCCCGTAGTAGTTCTGTGTGTATGTGTGTAATGTGTGTGTTTTAATAAGTGTATGATGTGTGTGTTTCATTACGTGTGCATGTGTATGTGTTTTATTAAGTGTATAAATGTTTGAATATGCGTGTTTCCCTATTTTGCCTAAGGCCCCTTCACACTGTGCGTAAAATCCCGCTATTTCGCGCATTATCGCGAGAAGTCGCCGGCCGATGTTATTCAATGGAGCTGTTCTAATGTACAGCTCCATGTCGCCCGTCGCTTCAGCAGGACTCTTTTTCCCACGGCTGTCTCACAATTTTTCTATTTTTGAATGCAGCCCCGACGGTGATGGTCGCGTGATCTTTGCTGGTACATCGCCCGAACAGTCGCGTTATCCTGGCCCCGCTTGTAAGGTATGTCGCTTGGTGTGAATTGGTGCCTAAGGCAGTGATGTTGAACGTTTCTTAAATCCGAACCCGAGCGCCCGAACTGCAACACAGTACTAAACTTATTTTCAGCGCTGGCACTTTGAGGTAAATAAATTGATTTTGCGTCACAGTTGTGGCACTCGGGTTCAAAAAGGTTCGCCATCACTGCCCTATACCCTCTCTTCACTTTTGGCTGTTCTACATTAAGGCATTGAAAAAGTATTTACAGTGACTGGTGCCTAATTTACTGATCCTATCCCACAACCCCACTAAGGATCCATCCCTGAGATTGAAATGTCAGCCCTCCCTACCTCTAGGGTTCACCACATGCCTTTGAGGGCCTGGGGGAGCTACACATTACGATAGGGGACATTTCACAAGCCAGAGTATAGGAGGGACAAGGTACGCACCAAATTTAGCCTGTCCAGGCATGTCCACTCCTCCAGACTAACATCCACCCATCAACGCATTTTAATATTTGCATAACTCCACCGAACAGCAACAACCAAATGGTGATTCTTAACTGTGTAAATGGCTGAAATTCTACTCGGAGAGTTTGTACTCGGACACTGGATGAGACATTTGATTATTGGGACCCTTGTGCTGTCTCTGTGTTTAGGTATTTATCTATTCAGTGAAAACAATATCCTAATATCATATATATCTTATGAATAGATACAAAGTGGGTTCCTGTGTATTTGATCTCCCGGAAAGCCCCTGCTGGAACACTGTGCATACTGTTATCAGCTCTACCGCTTTACCTTCGCCTTACTATCCCTTCTCTCCCATCCCTCTGCTCCCGTGATTTGCGGGTGTTGGATGATCTAAGAGCCATGAACTGTCAGGTATGTGAAATGACTAACTTAAAAACCATTGAATCAGTTATGCAAAATGTCCAAAATAATATATATGCTGTGGTGTACACTATGTAACTGTCATATTATGGATTTTCAGGACTCCTGAGGAAGCTATACCGCGAAACGCGTTGAGTCTGTACAATTAAGTATATTATTTGTTTCATTGATGCAGTCAACTGTGTATGTCATTACTATATATTTGATCACAACAAACAAAATGAATACATGGCAATTTTTGTTTTTACAAACATTTTAATGTATATTCATTTCATTAAAAAATGTAATTTTAGATACATATTGTTATTCAGTTCTTGGCACCTCGAAAGCTCCAAGTTGTTTCTTAATCATCCAGTATTTATCACACATGTATGAATTGTGATTTATAATTATTTATCACATAAAACCATCTATATTTATAACATGCTAAACTCTTAAATAAGGGAATATTGTATATGTTTCTATGCATATTGCATATATTTGATATCTGTTTTCCAAAAACACAGATGCCCGAATTTTGCATTATTAAGAAAAGTGATAACACAAGATCACAATGGCATGACAAAGAGACAAGTCAACTTTTAGCACTTTAAGTCACTGTAAAAATGATAATAGTGACAATGACACATACTTTCCATAATGAAATGCTTCAAAATAAAAAAAAAAAACTATAATAATAAAGGCAGAAGCCACAGGAATCAGTAAAGTAAGAAAGGGTTTAGGAAGCATTTATTTCTCATCTTGACAACTGCAATGTGGATTGTAGAGATTAGTAGGAAAGGAAAATGTCAGAGCCAAAGGCCAAACAACATGATTCAAAGCCCACAAGAACAAACTGCAACCAGGCTTAGCTGATGAACTTATACACTTTAAGTATTTGTCTTCACTCACGCGACATATTTCATCTTGTGCAATTACTTATTTCCAGATCTTTTATTTGTCACTCTTCCACAAGAACTTATTAAATTTAAAATGAATCTTGTCGCAGTTCAGTATATTAAACGAAGTGACGTTTTCATGGATTTCATTTTGATCACATAATTCTCGAACATAAAATATTACATTCAATGCTCTAGGAACACAATGGTTGTGCTTTGAGAATCCGGTAAGCACACATGAGACACTGTATCCAATCATGAATCCTTCTTGCTGGAAGGTCTAATGCGTGAAGTGGTACTCACATCACGCATATGATACAGTATATGATATGCAAAAGTAGCTGTTTACCTCAATGATATAAAAGGCAGACAAGTTTGAAGTCTTGCCTTCAAAACATGGCAGCAATTGACCCTCCATATATAGGGGTTGATTTACTAACCTTTTAAACACACCACGAACGTGTATACACCTCTGTAGTGTGTTCCCTCCCAGCATGATCTATGGGAGGAATCGAAACACCTTTGTAGTGTGTACACACCCAGCAGGTGTGTTGTTCAAAGCCCTGCAATAAATTGCAAGGTAATGTGGTGTAAATTAGCTCTATGTTATGTTGCTTGCGTTGATGAATGCAGGAATGTAAATGCAGGAGCTAACCATTTTTGTCTAAACTGTGAAGCAGCATTATATATGCATCATGTGCATGATTTTTCCATATATGGCATTAGTGGAAATATGCTTTTAGAGACTTTTTGGTTGATAAATACGTTTTGCTGTGTGAAAATCACACACACCTGGTGTGTGTGTGTGTGTTTAGGTTAGTAAATCAACCCCATAGAGTGGATCAGTGAGTGTAGCCACCTTACAGTGAATCAGTGAGCATAGCCACCCTAGGCAAATAAATGTGTTGTTCACAGGATTATCAGGTAAAAATACAGGTGGAAAAGAGCCTAAAAAATGGGTAAGCTGCAATTGATTACATTTTTTTCTTTTTTTGGTTTAGAAACGTAATGAACAGAACCAAAGTAGCCTGAGCACTTTCAGCTTTTTCAGTGTAACATGGGCTGCTCGAAGTGTTCCTGCCTTTATCCAGTTTTTGCCAGTCTTATACCAGTTTGGTTGTGTCCTCTGCCTATAGATCTACTGGCCCACTGACACACCTCCTAGTATTTTACAGGTTTCACTCACAGCACCACCTGATGTTGAACCTTGGAAATGATGTACAAACATAATTTTATCTAGTGGTTCACTAAGCAAGCGAGTGCATTACTAAGGTCAGACCTCTGGACGCCAAGTAGAGAAACCAGCTGTAATGCTGCAGTTTACAAGAGAATCAGAAGAGGTTTTACTGCAAGGAGAGGTTCCAATCAGATAGGGAATTTCCATTCTTCCAAAGTAATTTATTAGTAAATAGGCACTGGACACCATTAGAGGCCACTCTCTGTGTAGAAGTGGCTTGTTGATAGCTCTTTCTCTGGATAATGATTTATATTCACAGAAGATACAGACAGGCTTAAACTGATTTGCCAGGATGAATTGCACTAGGAACTGTTTCTCTATGCTCCTCACGTGCATTTTCTCATTTGTAATTTTCAGATAAAAGACACCTTTTTCTTTTCTTTACCAACCGCTCCTTTATTAAATCTTTAGCAGAGATCATTTTGCTTTTATCTACAAATTATACACAGTCCAGGGAGAATGAAAATTCCATTATTGTCAGCATTCTTATAGTGAATGTATACATATCAGACCACTAGAGAGAAATACTCTGGAAGGCAGTCTCACTAATTTCCAACCTGGTGACCAAATACAATAAAATGCATCTCACTCTCTGATGTCCAAATGATTCCATCAAACTGTCATTTCATGATCCACATACCCAGGTGATTACACTACAGCAGATTTTCTTACCAATTAGAGCAGCCTCCTTAAGGAATCAGAAAAACTTCACTACACCGAGCCTTCTTTTTACAGATTATTCTATTTTTTAAGTACTTTAGTAATTTTTCTGCAAGGAAATTTCAAGCCAGCATATCTGTTTGAAAGACCTGCCATAAACAGTGACATGAATTTTAAAGTATGTCATTGTTTTTTTTTTAAAGCCGAAGTGAAGACAATAACATTTAACAGTAGCTTGATCCCTCCCTCAGATAAAAAGATCGCTGTTACATTTCTTGATTTAAGTGCTTTATAGTGTATTATATCGCCACTGATATCACCATCAGCCCTACAGGTCTGCTCTTTATCATGCTAGTATGTGGTAGGGATCAGATTGGATTGATGACTTCCTGGTTATATAGGTAAAAAATAGGACTCTCGAGAACCCTTCACCTGCATACAATATGTGGGCAATGCTCTGGGCCATGGAAGGATGTC
>NW_017308395.1:4179-19464 GCF_000935625.1 Nanorana parkeri | reverse complement strand
AGAACAGTTTAACCATTTCAGAGAACTCCCACAAAGAACTGCCTATTAAAAAATTAGGTGTAGGTGGGTTACTGTACAAGTGAACAAAGGTAAGCTTGTGATTGACCCTTTTGTGCCCAGAGTTCAGCCTAAAAACCCATCTATCACTTTTTGACTGGTAGGATTATTGAGGAACACAATGTGAAGGCCGGTGCAGATTTGCAAAGTGTAGTTATGATTAAATCTAAGATAGTTATAGTTTGCTGCTCAAGTCTGATGATGGAAATATAAACTCTGATCAGTTAATTAATTTAGTTATTAAATATATCCATGGGAGTATACCTGCAGCAGGAATGCATTCATTATGGCAGGTGATTAGTGTGATGCCCCAAATTAGTTGCATAAACTTCTTCTGGCTTAAATTCATTACTTCCTGATATAATGTACAAGCATCTAACACTAATCTATGCAAATGACTTATGCAGATGCAATATTTTCTGCAGCAGGTTGAGAAAGAAATTAAGTAGTCACAGAGCCAGGCTATGGGTCCTCCAGCTGTTTCAATTTAGACTTTGATCTGAGGCCTACCTTTTGGTAATACTAATTGTTGTGGAGGGCATAGAGAATGTGAGCTAAAGTCTTGATTGCAATTTTGTTAGAAGGGTTTATTTTGGGGTTTGGGTTACAGTTAGGGCTAAATGTTGGGGGTTAGGTAAGTATTAGGGACAGCAGAGACAACTAGGACCAGTGACATACCTAGAGGGTGGGGTTACAGTTAACACCAGGTACCATCAGTGGGTGGGTTGCTTTTCAGACTCCTGTTTTCACAAGACCTGCAGATACAAGAAGCAATCAGAAAGTCTCTGCAGTGAATTATTAGAGAGCCAGCAGAGGAAGTATTTTATTACTCACTTTCTTTGTGGCTCTCCACAGTGCTCCAGGTCTGGGTGAGGCAATTGTTCTCCTGCAGCTCTGTCAGGACTCATTTGTAAACCATATGTCCTCATTTTTTATACAGTGGGCTGAGAGCTCTCCAGTGAAGGCTGTCTGTCCTCTTTGTGATAGGAAGACACTGCTCAGAAAATCATATTTTTGTGGTCCTGGGCTGATGTGAGCAGCAATGTAGAGAAAACAGATGTGATTTCTTCTAGTGGCAGTTCCACAAAAAAAATCAGCACAAAATGTAATATGTGCATTGGTTTGATACATGTATGTTTTTTTTAATTTGTATGGGTATTTTCTGCCCTGCTGCATGTGACCTGGTACCAGACAGTTTCACCATGTGCCTCTTGGGTGAACATTACTGATTTTAGCCAACAGTGTTTTTATATTTTGAAAATCATAACATTGTCACATTGAAACTGTAAAACACAATCTGTGTTTTTTACACCTCATTAATATGGGCTGCAGTCTCACCTCTGAAAAACAATCTATGGTGGATTACTTTTCGGAGGACTGTGGAGCACCAGATGTCCGGTGTTCAGGTTGCAATGCTGCCACCTCCTGAATTTTATCCCAAAGGAAATGTCCTACTGCAATACCATATCCACACAGTTGAAGCACATTTCCATGTATTGCAATTGCCACATTTGATAAGTGGCACCACCTGTCAAACAATACATGCTGTATAATTTTTGTCATAATGCAAAGCATCACAGCCATTGCAACATAGAGCACTATTGTCTGTCCCAGGATGTGGCATACCTATGAGTGGGTGGTTGATGGTCCGCACTGAGTATCTCCATCTAAATGGTGTCCACAGCCTGTTTATCCGACTTGTTTACACATTGTCACTGAGAAAGACACACTAACTTCTGCTGCCAAACAAAGCAGCAGCTAAGCAGCACATCTGATGGACTATAGCAGGCGTACAGAATTATATGCTCTTTGTAATGGTTTAGGGGGTGTTGCTGTAGTGGTTGGTGTGGATCACAGCTTCGGATGCCTATGTATGTGTGAGTTATAACAGATCTGCCAACTTAAAGAGAAATCAGATAGGAAGACCCAGATAATTTAGGTGCAAGTGGTTTTATTTAGCTTGATAATACACAGCCTTAAATGGGAGCATCTGAGGTAACTCAATTGTAATAGCAGTTCACAGAGATACAGTACAGTTTGTAGTAAGGTAAGGTTACTTGCTGTGAGTGGGTCTGATGGTGTTGCTGCCACCCAGTGGCTTCTGAAGAGTAATGCAGGTCTCCTCTGAGAAGCTGGTGCAAGGAAGGAGATCTGCCTGCAGAGTAGGCTAACTGGGGGCAGGGCTGTGGAGAGACTCAGACTGCCTGGAAGGAGGGCTCTGTCAGGCCCAGAAGGTAGGGAGTTGGAGGGGCTCTGTCTGGCCCAATAGTGAGATGGCAGTCTGGGCTCTGTCCGGCCCAATAGTGTGGGGAGATGGCGGTCTGTTGCTGGAGCTACTTGCCTGGCGTCAGGCTCCTAGCACCAACGTCAGGCAAATGGCCCCGGATGTTTAAGTGGGGAAAAGAGGAGGAGCCGGGTGATGTCGCTGTGACGTCATCCGAACTCCGACGGAGTTGATCTAGATGTCGGAGCCCCAGTGGAGAGATAAGAACATTACACTCTTGACATGATGTCACTCTCCTCCTAGCCATCAGCCCATCTGAATAGTGAGAACTTAGCACTGATGCTCTATGAATTTCTCTCCCACAAGGTCAAATATCTTCCATACTCCTGTGCTCCCCACCCACGTTTAGGCCCCCCCCTAGGCTGTGTTGGTAGAGTACTGATTGATTGTGTTACTCTCTGTGGACATGTTTCTGGTGGTGTTAGTACAGTACTGATTGTGACTCTGTGGACTGGCTGTGTTAGCAGCATGTGTTGTCCACATATTTTCATGTTTGTGCTTTTGTTACTCACACATTTGGCTCTTTTGTTACTCAAAATTGGCTCTTTCTCTGCCACATATTATAATGATTGTGTCATGGAGGTGAAAAAAGTAAACTCACATGTATGCCCGTGACATGGGATCCCCTAGGGCACAAAGTCTAGAGGCCAGAAGGTACTCTGCCACAGGGACTTGGACTTGGACTAGGGCTGCATGTTTATCCTAGGTCATGACCCCTATGTTCACATACATGCTCCAGGGAGTGAGGACTAATCTGCACTAGCCGGTGGGGAGAAGGACCAGGAGAGAAGCCAAGGAGTGGTACAAGGGCAGGCACAAACATGGTCAGTATGCTAGCAAAGGATCAGTCCAGGCAATAAGCAGAGATGTGGTTGGTATGCAGCCAAAGGGTAAGTCCAAGAAGCAGGCAGAGACGTGGCTGGTATGTAGGAAAACAGCTGGTCCAAGCAGCAGGTAGGGATGTGGTCAAGTGAAGGGGCTCGAAGGCAAACTGAACTTTGCTCAGGTGCCAGATGCTGGAATGCAGCTACTTTACATAGGTGGGGCCCTTTTAAGAGACCCACACTCATGTAATTGATCATGACATTGACCGAGAACCCCAGAAGCGCCCCCCTGTGAAGTAAGAGGGAAAGCATGTAAGCGAGGCAAGGTAAGTGACAGATTGTTCATTTGCTGCCTACATATTTTAGCTAGTTGACATATTGTAGCTATAAATAGCCCATTTGAGGTTCATGTATTGTCAGGGTAGCCAACTTTTGCCCACATGCTGTGAGGTCACTACTGCTTACAGGATCGTATTATTATAATTAGGTCTCCTGTACGCCTTTCACGAAGAAAGCATGCAAATATTATCCTTAAGCTTTGATATGGTGTGTTCTGTGGACCCGTTAATTTCTTGATTTTTATTTAGCGTGACATTATTATCCCCATATTTCACTGTAGCGCATTATGTGCATCGCTATTAACACTTTGAGTATTTTATTTTTTTTAAACATGTATATTATGGGGTTTATATAAGGCACATATTTTGCCGTTGAAAACACAATTTATTTTGTACACCTTAAAATAAAATTACTTATATACAAAACCAGCATAAAAACAGTAAAACTCAATTATTTTCCCTCATGTGGTAGTACATTGCCTATTAGAACTACAGCCGTAACAATGTACCATAAAAAGGTAACAGGCAATCCTTAAAGTAGTATTGAACTCTCAAATTTGTTTAATAAACCAGGATCAAACAAATATGCATTGCCCAGCAAAGTATTTATTTTGATTTTTGCTCAAGCACTTCATCATCATGTTTCAGAACAGCTGACTCCACTTCTCCCAGCATCACTTCCCTGAACTTCCTGTTCAGTACAAGAACACAAGGGACGTAGCAGTCTGCTGTAGCTGTTCATCTACTTGCTTAGAAAAGGGAGAAGGGAGGAAGAAAGAATGGGGAAAAGGGAGTAGGGTAGTGGCAGGAAAATATCTAAATAAAAAAATGAAACCCATATAAAAGAGCTGATGTACCTGACAAATTGATTTGCAGTTCTATTCAGTCTAGAGATTTACACAGCTCATTGCACAGCACAGCACAGCCAAGAGGATGATATCTTTTTTTCTACTACAGTTAAGGAATACAGTGTCATCTCTTCACCCCAAGCCTTCTGAACGGACATCAAAGAAACAGCAGCTGACTGATGTGGTCACCTCACTTTTCTCTCCTCCTTTCAGTTTTTCTATTTCAGTACATTTGCATGTAGTATACATGATTTTCTTCTAATACTGCTCATTCCTTAGCCAGCCTGAATGTTGCTGTACAGTGGATTGAACAGGGATGAGTCCAAGTAAAGTGTAGGTATTAATGTATATACACCTGCTTTCATGTGTTTCTTTTTATCAGCCTGGAGGTCAGATTTAAGTAAAAACAAGCATTTTTCATCATAAAGTAAACTTTTATGACAGGGAAGCAGTTATTCATTATCATTTCCAAGGGTATAACTTTATTGTAATTGATACTCAAGATGCCATACGGGTGCACAAAAGTTTTGCATTTTGCTGCTTGTTTATAAAAATAAGAGAAAAGAAGGTTCTCCACAAAAAAAAGAAACTTGGCCAATAATGACTATGGAGTTGGCCCTGTTTATCTTTCCCGATAGATCTGATTGGCTACTCTGGGCCAGTTCTTTACTTCTGTGGATATTTTCTTCTCTCTAGTTACAGTAGTCTTTACAGTAGTTACAGTAGGGAACTTTACCTTAACAACATCTGAATTTTTACATTAGATGACCTTTGATAAATGCATTGCCACTGTAAAAATAATTTTTTTTGTAAGATTACAAGACGCCAAGTGAAGGGCTTCATCATGGCATTTGAACAGGTAAACGTCACTTTTTAAAAATTACTTTTTTCAACCTTTATAACACGGTGACATAATAAATGTACTATGTAATTTGTAGGAAAGGCATTTTCCAAAGATGCATTTGAGAAAAGACCAGTCTGACAGGTACTTAAAAAGAACATGTCCTATTTCAAATAAATGCCATCATTTAAAACCATTTGTCCTACACAAAACTATTTTCAAATGCAATAATGTACCTTTTTTGGCATTTCTGGGAAGAAGTGATGTATGTAAGCTTTGCATGGTGACCTACCTAACTATATTATTTAGTTCCTGTTTCTAGGAGCAACTGGCATAAAGTATATAGCTAACTAAGAACTTGGGCACCATTTTTGAAATACCAACATCAGGATTAAATGTCTGGTCATCAAATAAGATGGATTCTTGTCTTATAAAAGTTTTCTTTATAAATAAACATAAATTATATTAGCGTAATGCTTAAAGCAGAAGTCTATCTTTTTTGGCATAGCAAGCGGTAAATATATGCTCCATGATTTAAAAAAAAAAGAGGACAAATACCTAATTACTTACCTAACCAGCTGAAGCACTCTCGGATCCTGAACGGCTGTGAACGTGGAAGTGTGTGGGAGCATGTGCAGTAGAGCGGAGGGGAGAAAAGAGAATTGAAGGTGAATGGACGCAGCCTGGCAGCCGGGAGCGCGCACGCCAGACAGACACTTTGGGAGGAGTCTGCACTGGATCAGAAACCGGCACCAGCGCTGGAGGGAGTGTCAGAAACCAGTGGAATGACAAAGATGATCGGATCAAAAGGCATCAAATAAGGTACGTACTTACAGCAGCATGGGGAGGGGCAGCTAGGTAACCAGATAAATATATATATATACTGTATATATATATCTTGCTGTTCAGCCAGCCCTAAGATTTACACAGCCAGACTGTATATGACTTTTCACCTGACTTTTCTCTACTGAAGTTAAGAAATACAATAAAGAAGCAGCCGCAGATTGAGGAGCTCATCCCTTTGTTCACTCAACTCTCTCTTTTTATCCTGATGCTCCTTGTCAGTACACTTGCTTGCAGCACTCCAGATTCTCTCCTAATGCGGGTGTTACAGGAAGCTAATACCACTTCGCAACACTAGTGATTTTAAATACACAGTATTTTGATTTTTTTTTTCTAAATACATAACTGCCTTAATTTGTGTTTTGTTGTCTGACCTCCAGTTTTAATTAAAATAATCTTAGCAATATGTTTTTAACATTTTGAAAACATTGGGGGGGGTGAGTGTGTATAATTGAGGACACATTTATTTGCAAAGTGCTACATGTATAAAATAGCATCACCTACATGTACAGTCAGCCTTGCTTGTATATACTCTTATGTCATGGTTCTCTTGGCACATATTTCCTTTTAACCCCCCCCCCCCCAAAAAAAAAATGGAAGTATGTTTGTGTGTGAAATGGTAATATGAAATGGTTTACATGGTAATATGGTCATAGGCATGTTACAACTGACACCCAGAGAATTTTCAATTTATGAAATATTCACTTAGCTTAGTGAATAATATGAGGATGTGTTCACACCAATCTTCCTATTATAAGCAAACAAAATTACATATGTTTTCATTTACCTTACACAAGATTGGGTATTCAAAGTTAAGAGGAGAGCTTATTGTTATTTACTTAAGTAAGTGAAAATTCACTTTGCCAATGTGTACATTCTCTTCTAGTGAATCATGTATATTCCATGAAGACAGTTGACAAATTGTCAGACTTCAGGTGACCTCTGATTTAAGATTAACCCTTAGCCAGGCTATGGACAATTAAGTATTTACATATTCTTAAAGCCACTAGAAAATTGCTAAAATATAAAATGAAAGTTGAAGAAGTGACGCACACTGATGACATAGCGACTGGCAGGTTGAACCATTATGCTATGGGGTATGATGAAGGTACACTCAGGATTGTCAGATGCTAAAGATTCTATTAGTGGGTGTAGCTATGCAAAAGAACAAAGATTCAATTTACTGGCAGTGGGACTGATAAGTATTATTGCTGCATTTTTAAAGGCTATAACACAGTCACTGGGTATTATTGCTGCATTTTTAAAGGCTATAACACAGTCACATCACATTGAAACACGCCCTCTTGAGCAGCCACTGTAGACCAATTCCTCTTCACGGTTCACAGCAGAAGCACTCTATTCTCTCAACAGGTCAGTTCACCCTCCTTCCCCCTCCCAGAGTGCCTGATCTGTGTTTACATTAGAGATTAGAAGGCTGCTGACACAATGATGGGAGGGGAGAGCAGGGTGAGCTGAGCTGCTGAGAGTACCCCTTCAGTGCTTTTAGTTTGAACTTTGTGCGCAAAGTGCTCCATGGTGTCTGCAGCTACAGAGGTCAGTGGGGGCTTGTTTTAAAGCTCAATTCCTGCTTTTAAATGCTTCAACCCAAATGCACATTTAGAGGAAGATTAATTCAGGGACAAAGAACACACAGCTAAATAAGGGGGTATGTACACCGTTATCATAGGTAAGCCTTCTCAATCATAACGATTAAGACTGAATATGCAGATTCCATCATAATCGCACCCATGATTGCTTCTCCTTGATGTTCTTGATGTTTAATATGTACTTAATTGATAGATAAATAATATATTTTCATTATTACCACTGACACATGCTAAATACCTAGTGGCAGTCCTAGTGCTTGGGCTTCTCTGCTGTTTCCACAGCTGAAAATAGTTCACTCTTTGCAGCTAAACAATTTGCTCTGTATTTATTTGTTTAGATTATTTTGCTACCAACAGTATTTTGTCCTAATTATGTAAATGTGGTGCTATTTGAAGATAACTTCATGCTCCATCCTTCTCTATTCAGGTGTAACACCATATGGCAAATCATGGATCTCATGCAAGCTAACCAAGTGAGATGATGCTAGTCATACTTGGTCTGAGCTGTATTTATTCCCTGCTTTGAGGTCTTGACATTCAGTGTGTCCTTATGCTATCAGATTGTATTGCAGCCAACATCCTCTTATCATCTATGTACAGAAACTCAGCTCTGACTGTAACAAAGACAGTACCTACTCCTAGGCTTATTTAATATATTGACAAACATTGCTACAAAGTCCAGATTCTACTGACTACATATAACTCTTACATTTCACAATAATTGATCTTCCTATTTTAACATTGTGAAATATGCATTAAATGGGCTGCACAATACCCATAATCAGGGTAATACACTTGTAAAGTTCCTAAACATAGATTGTTAAACATATGGTGAGAGAAAATACATTTAGATTGGAATCAAATTGCATTTGGAATTTATAGTTTTACATTTTTATGCAACAATTATAGGTTATGTGTACATTATTTCACAGTAGGGGTTCTTCAACAGAATTTCAAGCAAGCAGCTAAATACACATTTGAAACAAGTGTCAAATATTTTACTTGTCATGACATTGGCAATTGTCTTCAAGCCGTTGTGTCACTGATACAACTTATGCAAAATCATGTATTTAGGCAGGTAATACTGCTATTTTTTACTTCAACATAAATAATATTTTAAAGTGTGATTCAGTGTGTGCAGATACTGTATATTAAAGCAGACCTAGTATCAGATATACTTTTTCTTTCCAAGTATGTGTATGCTAAGTTTTGCAGAAGTATAATAATTGCAGATATTTATTTCCTTCCGCAGAGATTCTTGATTAGTATCTGCTTCCGAAACTGAGATACTGACCCAGAGATGTAGAACAGAATGTCACCAGCACACCAAACAATGTGGTCAAGTGTTTGTCCTTTATTGACGCACATTGTCACATTGAAGCATCAATAAAGAATGAACACTTGACTACATTGTTTGGTGTGCTTGTGACATTCTGTTCTACTTTTTATGCCTATAGAGCCATCTGTTGTCACTACAGCACCCACCTTCAGGAGTTCTTCGGCAACGAGTGCGGCAGAACATGCTAAGGACTGACCCAGAGATGACACAATCATGTGCACTACGATGCCTTTACAATTCTTTACTATGTTTGCAAATACCTGACACTGATCATCCCCTGCAGCCTATTACTATGTGAATTGCTGCACAGTTACAGTGTTGTAGTCTGATCACCTGAGGGAGGAAACTGAGGAAATGCTTTCCCCTAGCTGCAGCAAACTATTGACATAATCTCAGTCAACTGAATGGAGCTCAATAGTTACTATTTAACAATAAAAAGTTGTAAAAAATTATACTGATGTTGTACATCATCTACCACACTCACATTTCCATAATCTGGGATCTTGGAACGTGCCTGCTTTTGATGATGGAACACGCTCCTTACTATTTTTCAAATACTGCAAGCTTGCTCTAAGCAAAAATGTCAGTATTTAGATTTTTTTTCAGCAGCCAGTCAGAATCAAACATGCCTTAGAAGTTTGAATGTGTGTGATTCTTAATAAAAGAAGTAGAAAACAGGTACATAGGTAACACAGTACATGCTCCTGAAAATGTCTACAGTAGATAATATTTGTATTAAAGCGAATTAGGTGAATATTCTGATTTGATCACAGTTTTAATGTTTACTTGATATCATTTGTAGTTGCCTGGAATTGTCTTTAATTTAAAACACGATATTTTAAACATATATAACACTGTAGTTCTACAATGTATCTAAATTATTTATAACAAACACTATAGTTTATTACATACAAAGATTATGCATAGCTATGGTTTGGATAAGTATGCATGCAGTGAAGTGGCAAGTACGGCACAGCTAATAATATACATGCTTTAATGCAAATCTACAATGCATTTGTAATACATGTATCATCATTTTGTGAATAGAGGATGAGAGGAGTGGGTGAGATGCAACATTCAATCTCTCATCCACCAATCACAGAATGCAATTCTATAAAAATCAACTAAAACACAGCAGCGTGATACAAAACATATGCAACAGGTTCCATGAAAACACAACTGTAAAAACAAGATAATGCTGAACTAACTCCAAGAGAGCTGTTGCACAATATAAAAAAATCACCCCTTGCGTGTTGGCTGTGACACATACACTGGACTAATGGGTGCTGTAGGGAAGAGAAATTATGCTAGAGTAGTGAAGGGCCCAGGTCGCATTCCCACCCCCTGCTCACTCCTCCATTCACAAAAATCATTGTACTTTTTTAACAGAATGCAAGGCATTCTATGAATGGAGGATGGGAGGGTAGGGTGAGGTTCTAACATGATCTCTCATCCTCTAATCACAGAACGCCTTGTATTCTTACAGAAAAATACAAGGCTTTTTGTGATTGTGCATATCATACCTCTGCAAATATAGAATCTTATAGGGTGCTAATATACATAAGAGACAGGATGCAGGAATGTGAGGACACCTGCACTGCAATCCTTCCTGCTGTTGCCTCAGCATTATGTGGCATAGAAAATGTTTGCTTTTAAGTTCTTCCAAATCACTTCACAAACACATATCAGAAGCAAAACTTATAGAGGTTCCTACTCTACACAAAATTAGAAAGCTGTTTTTCTTATTTCTATCTTCTAGATTCCTGTAGGGTTTTCATTACTGTCCATGTTTGGGAGATTCCTCCACATTCACTGTTCCTATGAAACCAACAAGGACACAGATAGCAATAAAAACCTGACGAAGGATCTACCCTTTCCTACCCTAGCCAAAGCTAGAAAATAAATGTTGGCTAATGTTGTGAATTAGGTAAGTAAACCCTTTTAAATGACATGTTTGTTGCTTCAATACATGCAAGCAGTGTTAAACGCTATCATTTGTAAGTTGAGTATAGTGGATGCAACATGTATTAGTTGTTAATGCATAAACACTAAAATCCTCACTAATGTTTTTTTTATACAAATTGAAAACATGTTAACGAAAATAATGAGATGAAATTGACCAAAAAGCACTACACACACCCTTAAGTGTCAACATTGTATTGGTTGCTTTTATCCTGATATAATTTAGTTATGCATAAATACTATATATTTACTTTAAGAAATTCTTAAGGCACAGTATTTTTGTAATTTTTTCTCTTGATTGATGAAACATTAAAGGACACAAGGAATGTAAATTACTTGCACACACTTGGAATTTGAACATCTCTTCTATAAATTCTACAGTATGGCATAAAGAAAGGTTAACATGTGACATATATTGTTTTTGTAACCCCCTCTATCATGATTCCATGTAAATGCTGTATTTGCTTTCATGCAGAGCAAATTGCAGGAAGGTGAATATGTAAAATCAAGAACAGTTGAAGGACTGTGCTGACTAAGTTAGGATCAGCGGAGTTAAAACTGAAATGTCAGATAGCAATTTTATTATCCCAGGTGATGTCTTCTTCATATATGGGGGCATGATAATAGTGGATTACAGTCTTGGAATGGCAATGACAACTTTTGATTTTGCATAGAGTTTATTATTAGGCCATACGATAACATACAACCAAAATTCAGTTTTTACAAGTGAATAAAAATGTACACTGACGATTTTAGTCTAGGTAAAGGAGCAGGATGGTTACAAACAAATGTAGTCCTTAAAATAGTTGACAACAGATGTCCACAATATTCAACCTCAACCTCCAACAGCAACAGTGTACAAAATGTCAGTATGATGATTGAATGCAACCAAATTTCTATTTTTTCAAGTGAATACACTACATACAGTATATACTGAAGACTTTAGTCCACATATAGCATGATGACTATAAATAAATACAGTCCTTAAATCGTTGCCAACAGATGTCCACAATATTCAAACTCCCCTATTAAAAGAAGCAAAATATTTTTCACTGATAGTCACTAAATATTGTGAGAGTATCTGGCCCACTCTGAAACAGTGCTATCACACATCTAATGAGCTTTAAAACTCACTGAGACAAGCTCCTTGTGTTTCATTCTTGTGTTCGCTCAGCAACGGTGTACAAATGTCAGTATAATAATTGAATATACTGTACATTTTCTTTTTACCACAAACCAACTTTGGATCTCTAGAGCAGAATCCACTTTGTTATTCTGCCTGTACAGAAGAAAGTTACTGAAGGACAATGCCAGTTGCCCTCTTTTCATATCCCAGCTGCTTCCACTGAAGTCCACTGTCTTTCTGGTTCCAGACACACCACTGGGCACACTAGGCTTGACTGTTGGTCAAACACAAAGTTAAAAGGCTGGCTCATCTGGGCCTTGAGTTTCAGACAGTTCTGAAGGTCAGAATCAAAATGGCTCCTGAACGTACCTCTGAATGATCTGCATCTGGTTAGGACACATGCCTACCTAAAATTATAGACAAAACTGTGGAGGTAGACACGTTTCATCCACTCCAATACTTTTAGCTTTCCAATTAGCGTTGGTTTTATGGACCAACACTAGAGGCCAGACTACCTATTACACAGACCATGAGGGTAGCCTTTTGTTCTCGGTGGCAAATTGACGTAATTTATCCTCCACCCCACTAACTCATATAAACAAGCAAGAGTTTAAAAGCAGGTCAAGGAAGACCCCGTCTCCCTCCCTCCAAACACACAGTGGTCACACAATTGGAGAGGGACAGAAATGAAACACAAACAGGAGAAGGGACAGAAAAATACACAAGGTATCATGTCATAGAGGAGTAACCCAAACACAAAAAACTTTGACACTGAAATTATACTGAAATCACCTAGTTCTTCCAAGTGCAAGCAACCTCAAGAGTATAACAAATGTTAAACCCACCGCTAACATTGAACCCTCCCCATTCCTAATAATAATGTGCAAATGTTTTATTTCTGTGTGTTATAAATAAACATTTCAAATTGGGTGCACCCACCACACATTATTTTCTATAGAAAGAGCACAGCAGTAGCTGTTTCCTTTTAGACTTTTTGTTTTAAGTGTACAAAGTTGTTTTAAAAAAGTGGACCTTTACTCCCTTTCACTAAAAATCCCAACAGCATGCAGCTCTGCATGATGATATAAAATCATCTTACATTCATTAGTTACACAAACATGTTTTTAATATACTTACAAGTAAAGTTCATCCACTTCCTGGTCCACTTTGGTACAAATGATGTAATTGATGCATCCTGGGAAGCTTATATCAGCAGAGCATTTCTGGGAAATTTCATATGTAATCATGAGATCTCAGGAAAAGGCATTTTCCTCCCTTGAGATGATGTGCATGGTCACATGTCAAAGTTCCAGGAAGTAAAGAGAGATCTTGTAACCTGCCCTTAGTTAAAATGGCCACTGTCAGAAGACTGGGGAAGAAAAGAGAAATAAGGTATGCAAAGAATAAAAAGCCTGCAATTATATATAAGTATGTGTTTGTTGCTTGTCATAACTAAACATTTCTAAAGGTGCCTTTGTCATAATTTTAAAGATATGGATAAAGTTCCTCTTTAAGGAGGATAGAGAGGAGTGAGTTATTGCTCTGATCATTCAACAGTTTGTGTTAATTTTAGCTTGAACTATTGAGTTCTGTAAAAAAAGTGTTTTTTTTTTAAAGAGCAGATGAGGGGAGCCCAGAGAATATAGGAGTCAAGAGCGCCACCTGCTGAACTCAAGGCAGATTTAGGGGTCTATTCACGAAGCTGCCGAAGGATCTAGCCGTAGCTTTGGTCGATCTTTCGGCTAGCTTCGGCCCCAGGACCCCTTCGGTCCAGTAGAACCGAAGGGGTGCTGTACGGGCTATTCACTATAGCCCATACAGCTCCCGAACATGGCCGAGCGGCTCAGTCGAGCCGAACGCATATGCATCGGCGGGGCTGCGCCTCGCTGAAACCCGAAGATGGCCGAGCAGCCGGCCATTATCCGGCCGACAGCCTGCTTCTGTCAGCTGGGCGGAGCCAGCCGTGATCTTATGGCTGGCTCCGGCCACTTGCAGAGAGATCAGCGTCCCAGCGTCCCACTATTTACTTTTTTTTTACTTTTTAAACTATTTTTCTGCTCTGCTCGGTCCCTCTGAGGGACCGAGCAGAACAGCCGAGCCGAATGCCGCTGAGCACTCACTGCTGTTCGGCGTCTATAAGAATAGGCTGAACAGCAGTGATTAGCCTGCCGGAGGTTCGGCTCGGCCGATCCAGATGTTGGATCGGCTGAGTCGAACTCCTTCTGCACTTCAGGTCAGCCGAACATGCTGAGCATGTTCGGCCAACCCGAAGCCTTGCAAAGCAAGCCGTTGTACAGCTGATTTCAGTCGATATACGGCTGAAATCAGCCGTACAAGCCTGAAGTGAATAGCCGAACAGTGTTCGGCTCACTTCACTTGGGGTCGGTTGTTCACTCGGCTGCCCTCGGCAGCTTAGTGAATAGACCCGATAGAATACACAAATTAATTCTATTCTGTATTCGTTAATAAATGGTTACATTATTTTTTTAATGCAAGCAGTATAGGTTTCTGAATTGGATTTGGTATCAGCCTCTTGAAGTCCCTGTACAGCAAGGGAGAAGCAGAACAAGGAGAAAGTCAGTTGTACTGCATTAGTCATACACTAACAAGAAGTGTGCTGATAGGAGAGTAGAGCAGAGTGACAGATAAAATAGATAATCAGTCTGCTGCTTCTCCTTTAACTTTCCAGTAACAAGCTGGTGAGGGGAAAAAAACAGTTGGTACCTAACTGCAGAAAAAAAAAAAATCATCTATCCTATCAGGCAGGTCTGTGATGTGTGCATAGATGTGGAAATATAGTCCTGATATTTTTACAGCTATCCACATTAGTTAAAAATTAAAACGATCATCCATAAAAATGCCAGTCCGTCCTTGTGATAGTGTCATCAGGCTCCACCAGGCCCACTTCATCATGAATTGGCTTTTTCAAGAGCAGTGTTGATTGATGAGCTGATGTGGATGTGCTGATAGCAGCACAAAATCATGCAAGTGTACTCGGTTTTACTATTTTGATTGAATAAACTCTTTTACCCTACGAGTATTTTTTCCTTTTTTATGTGATGGGTTTTTTAGAATATTACTTGGGTTGCTGTGTCTATGGAAGGAAGCTGGTAGTTGCCTCAAGAGAAGGAGGAGAAGCAAAGTGTTTTGCGCTAAGCGTACACTGACCTGTGTATATACAGTATACACACATATATATATATATATATATATATA
>NW_017308395.1:0-3757 GCF_000935625.1 Nanorana parkeri | reverse complement strand
TATAAATATATACATATGTACTGGATCATGCCAAGTCTGCGCTACACTGGTGACTGCGAAGTGTAGCGCAGTACACTTATCGTTAATCTGTGTATTTAGCTTTTGCCTGGTTTTCAACTTTGACTTAACCCTAACCTGAACACTTGTTCTCCCCTTCGAATAAGTAACTAAAGCCTGACACTAACATAACATATAAACTAAAGCCAGTTAATCTTTTTTTGTGCACTTGCCTCTGGGAACTTTTGTGCCACATATCTCATAGTATTTTTGACCTTACTAGCACCAATCCGTCAGCACCAGCAGCAACTGTTTGACCTCAGAGGGTGGCACACCGGGTTTGGACAAAGTGGGGGGAGTGGATATGTCTAATGGGGAAGCTGTGTCAGGCACAGTGTTTTAATTTGGGGTAAATAATACTAGTGCCAGTGAGCCCAGTATAATTGCAGTTGTTGACACCAATGTGAGGTGTAATATTGTGGTCTTCAACACTAATTCTGGGGTTATTATTGAGGCCACTGACACCATACTTGGTCACAAAGCAGTACACACCAATGCATAGGCATGTGCTGCTTTTGTGTGGCCCTCCTGAAGTGTCAGGGGCCACACTTGGCGCTCTCCAAGTTGGCCACCACTGTATGTATACACTCAGGGCCAGGCCAGGGGTGGTCAGTAGGGGCAGCTGAGAGTAAATTCTGTAAATTCTGATTTAATTAAACCTATGATTGTAGAATGTTTTAAATATATTCTTGTCTTGAAAACACACTAACTAGATGACCTCGCCCAGGCACTGATGGCACAAACTAATTTTTGAGTAAAATGGTGAAAAGGGCTTCACTGTTATGCCAAAAGTAGCAGTGGTGACTAGGAAGGAGTGAATTGGTCTGCACAAGATGGAGTTTGTGGCAGATCAGGCTGCTGCACTTAAAGATGATGCTTTTGTATAGTGAATTAACCATGCACCACAATGCATGTCAAAATACCTTTCCTGCCATCTGCAGCAGCAAATCTGAAGTATTTAAATGAATGGGCACTACCCCTTTGTAAACGTTTCACTGTGCAGTAGTGGGTTCCTTATGTTGTATGATAAGAAAGTATTGTGGGAGAGATCAGTGATTTCTGTTAATCTACAGGTGAAACTCGAATAATTAGAATATTGTGCAAAAGTTCATTTATTTTACTAATGCAACTTAAAAGGTGAAACTAATATATGAGATAGACTCATTACATGCAAAGCAAGATAGTTCAAGCCGTGATTTGTCATAATTGTGATGATTATGGCTTACAGCTCATGAAAACCCCAAATCCACAATCTCAGAAAATTAGAATATTGTGAAAAGGTGCAATATTCTAGGCTCAAAGGGTCCCACTCTAATCAGCTAATTAAGCCATAACACCTGTAAAGGGTTCCTGAGCCTTTAAATGGTCTCTCAGTCTGGTTCAGTAGGAATCACAATCATGGGAAAGACTGCTACCCTGACAGTTGTGCAGAAAACCATCATTGACACCCTCCATAAGGAGTGAAAGCCTCAAAAGGTAATTGCAAAAGAAGTTGGATTGTCCCATTAATAGAAAGTTATGTGGAAGGGAAAAGTGTGGAAGAAAAAGATGCACAAGCAGCAGGGATGACCGCAGCCTGGAGAGGATTGTCAGGAAAAGGCCATTCAAAAGTGTTGGAGACTTTCACAATGAGTGGACTGAGGCTCGAATCAGTGCATCAAGAGCCACCACACACAGACGGATCCTGGACATGGGCTTCAAATGTCGTATTCCTCTTGTCAAGCCACTCCTGAACAACAAACAACGTCAGAAGCGTCTTACCTGGGCTAAAGAAAAACAGACCTGGTCTGTTGCTCAGTGGTCCAAAGTCCTCTTTTCTGATGAGAGCAAATTTTGCATCTCATTTGGAAACCAAGGACCCAGAGTATGGAGGAAGAATGGAGAGGCACACACTGCAAGATGCTTGAAGTCCAGTGTGAAGTTTCCACAGTCTGTGTTGATTTGGGGAGCCATGTCATCTGCTGGTGTTGGTCCACTGTGCTTCATTAAGTCCAGGGTCAACGCAGCCGTCTACCAGGAGATTTTGGAGCACTTCATGCTTCCTTCCGCAGACGAGCTCTATGGGGATGCTGACTTCATTTTCCAGCAGGACTTGGCACCTGCCCACACTGCCAAAAGCACCAAAACCTGGTTCAATGACCATGGGATTACTGTGCTTGATTGGCCAGCAAACTCGCCTGACCTGAACCCCATAGAGAATCTATGGGGCATTGCCAAGAGAAAGATGAGAGACATGAGACCGAACAATGCAGAAGAGCTGAAGGCCGCTATTGAAGCATCCTGGTCTTCCATAATACCTCAGCAGTGCCACAGGCTGATAGCTTCCATGCCACGCCGCATTGAGGCAGTAATTGCTGCAAAAGGGGCCCAAACCAAGTACTGAGTACATATGCATGCTTATACTTTTCAGAGGTCCGATATTGTTCTATGTACAATCCTTGTTTTATTTATTGCATGTAATATTCTAATTTTTTGAGATTGTGGATTTGGGGTTTTCATGAGCTGTAAGCCATAATAATCACAATTATGACAAATCACGGCTTAAACTATCTTGCTTTGCATGTAATGAGTCTATCTCATATATTAGTTTCACCTTTTAAGTTGCATTAGTGAAATAAATGAACTTTTGCACGATATTCTAATTATTCGAGTTTCACCTGTACAGTGTAGAGAGAGGGAGACTGCTGGTTTAACTTTCTCAGTGTTATTTCTATGATAAAAAAGGCACTCTGCATCACAGTATGTCTGTAAAGGTTCTCATCCAGGTCATGGTATATCTGTAAAAAAAATAAGTCAAATCAACTGGACTTGCTGTATTTTTCTTGAAGAAGGTTTACTGGACATCCAGCCAGCTTTCTCAATTCAGAATGACTTGTACAAAAATTATCTGGGAATAAATATGGTGAATGTTGCTTGACTTATTTTTTTACAGATATGCTCTGCATCGCAGCCTTACACTAGACACCACATAACTTGTGCATTTACCAAACTGCTAACAGAAGAGATGGACAGGATCAGGCTGCATTTTTTGTTACCCAGCAATAAAAATGACACTTGCTAATTGTTAACTATTTTAGCTCTGTTTAATGCTTGGTTAGGTTGCCAGGGCATTTGCCAGATTGTTAACAGAGCATTCTATCAGGCTGCTTTTATTTTGCTACTAGTCCATAAAGCTAACACGTATTCACTGTGTAAACACTAAGAAAAAAAGAAAGTGCACTTTCCAAATTGCAGAGTACTCTGGCAAGATGCCTTATTGTACCTGTCAACAAAGCTAATGCTTGTTAAAGTGTTTACTATTTTCAAGAAAAAAGCATCAGTGACATTCTGTGTAACAATATCTGACACACACTATACCATCCTACTCGTCCGGCTGACTAATTGCCAACAAAGGACACTGCCACCCACTCAACATAGACCCTTTGCTAATGCCATAATTGTCAGCCACATCAGGCACTGTTCACCTCATGTCTGTGTGTAGCTTAGTCATCATGACAGGTTTCCTTAAGCAACTGTGATAGAGAAACTAAGGAAAATAAGCTTTGCAAATCTGACACAGATTTGTTATAATCTTCTTAATGTTTCTGTTTCTACTATTTTGTCCCATAAAATGTATGTCGTTCACAGCGCTATGCTTTTTAGAGGGCTTCAACAGACAGAATGGGGCTGATTTACGAAGCCCAACACGCACACGCGCAGG
>NW_017308394.1:207027-207342 GCF_000935625.1 Nanorana parkeri | reverse complement strand
ACTCCTCCCACTCTCGTCCGGCGGTGTCAATGCGCAGGCGCTCCCCGAGACTACGCCCACTCACCCGAATAGTCGGCATAAAGCCGCGATCCACCGTTTGATCGGCGTCCCACTATTGTTGAAGCAGGACGCTGATCAAACCAACAGCCCTGCTACTCCAGGATCCACCACTTGAAGGATATTGCTACTGACGTCCCTCCATGCCTGCCGTAGCCACTGAACAGCAAGTATTGCTACCATAGTCACAGGGCTATGGTAGGGAGATCTCCACAGCAGTTCCTCCATGCAAAATCAGCTGCATGCCTTTCTGCAATT
>NW_017308394.1:204739-205484 GCF_000935625.1 Nanorana parkeri | reverse complement strand
AGCCACCAACCTCTTCTCCTGCTCTCCACGGACGCCGAGAAGGCATTCGACAGGGTCAACTGGGGATTCATGACGGCGGTCCTGCGACGCATTGGCTTGGGAGCTAATATGATCAAATGGATCTCGGCTCTATACTCTTCACCGTCTGCTGCGTGCGGTGAGGGTAAATGAAACGAGATCGACGGACTTTCCCCTGTGCAATGGTACTCGACAGGGATGCCCACTCTCGCCCTTGATTTTTGCCCTTTCCCTAGAACCCTTTCTGGGCACCATTAGGGCATCGCAAGACATCCCGGGGCTACTCTCCCCAGCGGGAGAACAGAAGGTTGCTGCATATGCAGATGACCTAATTTTCTTCCTCACCGACCCTCTCGTGTCCACGCCCCATCTGATCTCTGAGTTAGCCACCTATGGCAGATTGTCGGACTTTAAGGTGAACTTTTTCCAAATCAGCCGCCCTAAACATCACCCTAACGACCGATACCCTCACCCGTTTACGTGCTGACTTTCCCTTCACTTGGGCCCAGGACCGACTTAAATACTTGGGGACACACATTACCGCAGACATCCAACACCTTTACGCGACTAACTTTGCGCCTCTGATGGCGGCAATACTAAGAGATCTACGGTTCTGGTCAGCTCATACTATTTCCTGGTTTGGGAGATGTGCAGCCATCAAAATGAACGTTTTGCCCCGGGTCCTGTACCTGTTCCAGGCCCTGCCGATCTTTCTCCCCGAAAACTT
>NW_017308394.1:197749-203414 GCF_000935625.1 Nanorana parkeri | reverse complement strand
GAAAGGCTCCATTCAGCTCAGGGCCATACCACCTAAGAGGTTCGATGAGGTTAGACCCCCTAAGAAGGGGGCGCAGGGAGGCGATTCGGGACTCTATTCTTCCTCTATTTCTTCCCTCATGCTCTAGGACACTGGTCCTCTGTTGCTTTTTCTGTTCTTCCTCTTCACTCATTTGCTACTTGCGCCTGCCACCATGTCTAGGGAGAAGCTGAGTGTGTGCTCCTACTAAAATGGCTTCACAATAATGGTTCTAAGGGGCTCGTGATGCTCCCCCAGAGGTTATATATTGTTAATACTGACACAGCCGGCTAGATTGTAGATTAGTTTTATGTTTCTCTCAAACTACGCACACGCCAGAGGCTGTTAGACATCACAGTTGGAATGTTTTGACTGTTGTTATACAAATGGTCTTTGATCTGTTTGCCACTAACAGTGGAATTTCTCTGTACAATGCCGGACCCCAATGTGTTCACATGTTGTTGTTTGTAGCATATGTATCAATGCTCGTTGCTATAACTTTGTACTGTCGGATTTGTCAGTTAATAAACGAATAAAAAAAAAAAAAATGATCAATCAAAATGGTTTGTAGCCAACATAGCGGAAAAGAGTGCGCTCTCAAACTTTCAACAGGAAACAGAAGGATCAAAGTGCTGACACTTTGATTGCCGTGTTCAAAGCCTAGAAGATAGCAATTGCTAATATATCATCATTAAAATATACAGTATTTTATTATGCTTGACTTTCCAAATAAACATAATCCAAGAAGACCTACAGTACATGCTATATCAGGGGAAAGACAGTGAGGACCAAAGAAGTGGAAGCTAGTGAATTGTGATGTTTAGAATAATGGAATTCTGGAAGTTTTAATGGAGATACATTATATATACACTGTATATACAGCATATTATAATATATGTTTCAGAAAACACTTGTTATTTTTTCATTTGTATTTATTAATATTCTCATTTCTTGTCATATGTTCTTAACATGTATTTTATGTTTAAAAATAAAAATCTCTATGACAAAGATAAAAAAAAACAAACAAAAAAACAATGTATCTTGGAATACAATTAATAACTCCTCAGTAGAGGACTCAGCAAAATGTGACAAAATAATGTGCAGATTCAACACGTGACTTCTCCCAGCCAAACAGATGTTCAAAAGCTCACATTTCTACTGCGCATGAACTAACTCATAATACTATGCACAGGACTGGCTATCAGTCAAGAATCTATTTGAGGTAAAGACAAACTTCCACTAATTTATCTTATTTGATGTATATATCACAGCTAGACCATCGACTAGAAACTGAAATCAGCTTTGAGGGGATTTCAAAATATTTCTCCCAAGATTGAAAGGGAGACAATTTTTACTGCAGATAAACTGTTCCTCCAATTCAATCCTGATGCTAACAATGACCAAATGGTCCTAGTCAGATATATATGGCTAGTCAACTGCTTACAGATAAATAGAAATCTATTCTTTACCAAAAACTGAAAAATCTTTTGTCTTAGAGATGTCAGCTTTGTGTCAGTGTAGGGACAAGCAATGTTCAGGTTCTCTTTGGTTCAGTTCCCACTGGCAGCCCGTCCATCAGCTTCGGATCTCTCCTTTCTGTGTCTGTGTACATCCTCCTGTATATTATTTCCTTTTCTCAGTCTCCCACACTTAAATTTCTCCTAACTTTTATCACCCAAAAATGTGGGAGGAGAAAGCTTATCTCAACCTAATTATGACATCAGGAAAGTATCACTTTTCTAAAAAAAAAATACCCCAATTCCTGAACTCGTATACACAATTACCTGCCTGAAGAGGGCAATGTTGGACAAGGAATAATTTGGGATTTTTCCTTAAAATTTTAATGTTATTCCATGAGATGAACTTAGACCTAAGCCTTTAACTAAACCATAAAATGTAACAGGGCGTTCTGATCTTTGGCAGAACCTGTCCGGCTTACTGTCTCTTTAAGAGATGTATAGCTTGAGAAAGTCTGGGCAAGAACAACTATTCAATTTTCTTCCACATACATTACGAATTAAGTCATTTGTACTAAGACACAGTGGTTACTCACATTCTTTCACTGATTATTAAATAACAATATACCCAACATATTTATTTGTCCTTTTAAAAAAAAAAAACTTATTTGCCGGCGTATAAGACGGGGTTTGAGACCCCAAAAAATCGCCCGAAAATCGGGGGTCGTCTTATCCGCCGGGTATACTTCGGTATACTTCGGTTTCAGTTGCTTTGTTCCCAGTTGCTTCCACTTTGTTATAATACCAGTAACAGTTGACTGTGGAATATTTAGTAGCAAGCAAATTTCATGACGGAAGACCTGAATCCAATGATTTGGAGGGGTGTCCTAATACTTTTGGCAATATAGTGTATATAGAGAGTATACAGGTTGAATATTGTATATACAAAAATATAAAATTACACAATTAAGCAAATATTTGAGATGCCTCATGCAATAATAATAATAATACAATTGAAATTATGAGTGATACCATTCCTATCAAATAATAATACTGTATACAAGGTAATGTCTATTGTGAGCTCTTTTTCCTATGATAAAAAAAATATGGAGAATATTTATTTTGTTCTTTGTTAAGTTTGAGACATGACAGTTCCATTAATCTCAGTTGTTACACAGTCTGGTACCATGGTCAGTCCTTATCTCATCGTTGTTGTCTGGTACCCCCACAATTTATAACCTGGGAATGTATCTTGACAGAGTAAAAAGAACAAAGATGGCTTCCAGGATGCCCATATTACATTATGTAGAATAATATGTAACTATAAGACCTTATAGTTTAATTACTTTTAGCCCCAAATTGTTCCGACAAGGCATTCTGACTTCAATCAGATCTGACTGAACTGCATTCTTGTTTTACATTAGTGTCTTATGTACTGAGCTGGCCAGCTGGAAGCACTTTTGTAGCTCCGTACGACGTACGTCCTTGGCAGCGAAAGGGTTAAAGCCAGAGGTAGCCAGGCATTTAGCATTTTCAGAAGGAGGTCAGGTGGCAACCACCATCCTTTCCATTGTACAGGTTTCCTTTAATCGCACAATCATGATTCATTATAAATACAATCAAGTGCCACGTTTACCTACTTTCCAGGGCCGTCTATATAATGAGGCAACCTGAGACTTTTGTCCCAGGCGGCACCACATTTAGTCACATGGGGGGCAGGCAGAGCGACATGTTTGCAGTGCAGCATTGGCGCAACAATAGCTATAGCAGCCCACACAGCTGCTAGGGAGCCCCATTAGGGAGGCTGCTAAGGAAAACTAAACTTCAAAGTTTCCAATACAGAAGGCTGAAGGCAGACCTCAGGATCATCTAGTCACAGATGCCCCTCATAGCAGTAAGAACCATTTGCTTATCTACCTTAGAAGTGTGGATTTATTGCCCTCTAAACCTCTAATACAGACTGAAATGAATTCCTTATGCCTACTGCAAGCACAAATCCTAGAGTTTTACCTCTGTTATTATTATACAGGGTTTATAAAGCGCCAACAGTTTGCGTAGCGCTTTACAATATAGGGAAGACATTATAATTACAATTCAAGACAAGATGGTAAGGAGGGCCCTGCCCATGAGGACTTACAATCTAAGAGGGAGGGGCAAGTGATACATGAGGAGGTAGCTGTGTGGGGATAAATTGTTTGAGAAAGAGTTCAGTGGTTAGTTTGAAGTGTGATAGGCTTCCCTAAAGAGATGAGTCTTCAGCGATCGCTGAATGGCAATCAATCAGAGTGGGAGAAAGACGGACAGGTTGGGGTAAGGTATTCCAAAGAATGGGAGAGACTCTAGAGATTTTCTGGAGGTGAGCATGGGAGGAGTTGACAAGGGAGCTGGAAAGCAGGAGGTCTTGGGAGGAGCGTAGGGGACGGTTAGGGTGATACTTGAAGACAAGGTTGGAGATTTAGCCGGGGGCAGAGTTGTGGATGGCTTTGTAAATGGTTGTTAATATTTTGAATTTTATCCTTTGGACTATTGGAAGCCAGAGCAGGGAGCGGCAGAGGGGGGTTGCAGAGACTGAGCGATTGGTTAGGTGGATAAGTCTGGCAGCAGCATTCAGGTTAAAACCTTATAGGAAGGCTGAGGTCTACAAAAAAAGTTTATTCAAGCAAGAGTTTAAAGAAGTTTGTATTCGGATTGAAAAGTAAGTGTGTGCAAGAGTATTAATCATTTTGTCCTAATGTAAAATTGAGAGCAAAATTTCCCAAGCTGAGGGCTGCTCTTGAAGACTAAAACTGGGAGGGAATATTTTCATCAAAAAACACAGAACAAAAATGGGAATGTTTCAAAACAATTGTTCAGAACCATACGGCACTGCTATCCCCATTATGGACTTGAGTTACATCCTGTTCCTTTGCTGTGTGTGCACAGAGCTGAAGAAAGTATTTAATAGATTTGCCTTCTCTTTGTGCCCAGTTACCAACTCTGAGTTATCTTTTAAGGGGCCTACATGCTCAGGCCTGATTTTTTTACTGTTATTATATTTATAAAACCTGTGGGCAGGTGTGTTTTATATACATAACGAGTTGTTGTTGTTGTTGTTGTTGTTAGGAGCACCTTCCTAAATTGACAGGACTAATCTGTGTACCACATAGCCAGTCTGTGGGAGGAACCAGAATTATTGTTGGTTGGTAGGGGATCAAATACTTATTTTACTCACTGAACTGATATTCTGTCTCTATCATTTAAAATACACCTATGATAAAAAATTATAGACCTTTCATTTCTTTGTAAGTGGGCAAACTTACAAAATCTGCAGGGTATCAAACCATCATTTTCCTCACTGTTTATACAGGTGAAACTCGAATAATTAGAATATTGTGCAAAAGTAATGGCAGTAATTGCTGCAAACCAAGTACTGAGTACATATGCATGCTTGTACTTTTCAGAGGTCCGATATTGTTCTATGTACAATCCTTGTTTTATTGATTGCATGTAATATTCTCATTTTCTGAGATTGTGGATTTGGGGTTCTTGGGGTTTTCATGAGCTGTAAGCCATAATCATCACAATTATGACAAATCACGGCTTGAACTATCTTGCTTTGCATGTAATGAGTCTATCTCATATATTAGTTTCACCTTTTAAGTTGCATTAGTGAAATAAATGAACTTTGCACGATATTCTAATTATTCGAGTTTCACCTGTATATACTATGTATATATATTATAAATAAATAAAACTCTGCTATGGCTGCAGAAAAAAACAAAGCAAATCTGGTGCAAGTGCAAATGGAAGGAGCAGGTTCGGCACACGGTGGAGTACAGGAAATACGGGTAGCATCAAGATGGAAACATGCATGGATGAGCTTTAAAACAGTGCTACAGGCAAACATGATGTGCACAGTACATAAACCAATAGCAAAGGCTCACCAAGTATCTGTAATTCCCGACACAATTACGTTTTTTGTTCTAGATGGAGTGATTAGAACCCATGTCAGGTTTTACTGCTATCGGGGACCCCATTAGACAGATTTCTCCTTACTTCCTGTTCTGCTGACATTTCACCAGACAGGAAGTGTGGGATAATCTGCAACAGGTACATAGACAAATACAAATCTGACAAGTGTTTTAGCCTCCCCCCAACTGTACTAAAAATATACAGTATATACAGTGTATATATATATATATGTATATATA
>NW_017308394.1:191410-194062 GCF_000935625.1 Nanorana parkeri | reverse complement strand
TATATATATATATATATACTGCACATTGCCTTACTAAACAAGCTTGCATGTTTATTGTTAAATATCTAATCACATGTGTTTCCATTATCTTTATAGCGCCAATATATTATGCTGCCTATTACAGAGTACAAGGAACCAATCTTATCAGAGCGTGTCTCTTGAAGTCGATCACAAACTAATGTACCTCACACACTATCATACATGAGAGGAAATTTAGGAGGATGCCATTTGACCTACCATTAGGTGATTGAAAGGAGCTAAAAAGTCAGAACATCTGCAGGATGCCCACACAGACATGGAGAGAACGTACAAACTCCATCCAGATAGAACCCAAAACCAAGGCAAAAGTGCTAACCAATAGTAGGAATTAATAAAACAGTATATCAGTTAGTGCTCACCTCAAGTCTCTCAACTAAAATAACAGAAATTATGCAAATCTGATTCTGAGCTCACCCCTAATCTGTCCAACGTTAAAAAAAAATATTACATGTACTGTATTGTGATGCTCACCAGTTCCCTGGAGAACACCGACCCGCAGACAGTCAACTCTGATAAAGAAATTTCCCCCCACACCTGCCGCAGCCCCGACCTGCTCAGCACCTCCCGCAGGGTCGCCCACAGCGCAAGGACTTGAAGAGGAGAGCGGCAGGACTTCTTACAATCCGGACCTGCATATGAGCGAGAACAGGACTCCATGGTTGCCCCTCCGTCTGCCTGACAGGACTCCGTCTGCTGATCGGGACTTAGGGATGCACTGGTGTCACCCCCTGGCGGGTGTCACCCGGGTGCAGTCCGCACCCCCTCAGTGACGCCGCTGGTGACAGGTCCTCTTTCAGAACCCTGATGTCTCCTAGGGACCCCCAAAGAAGCTGATGAAGCAGAGATCTGCTCCACCAGCTTCTTTTTCTGGCTCTAGGAGCCAGAGAAAGTACCCAGTGACACAGGAGGTGATTTATTGCACATCACTTCCGGGTCCAGTGATCGGAGGAAAGATCAGTCGCTGGAAGCTGCTAATCTATCCTCCGATCCATCAGGGGAGACCCGTGGTGCCGGTCCCAGGCTCACAGGGTGGACAGTGGAAGCAGCAGCAGCCATGTTCTTGGTATAACCACTTCCAGCGGAGGACGTACATTTATGTGAACCCGCTGGAAGTGGTTAAACTATGCAAAGATGACTCATACCCTCAAGTCAGCTGAGCACCTCAGGCTATTCAGCTGTCATCCTGGAGGTTCCCAGGATGACAGCTGCATAAAGGCAGTTTAGAGACAGAGGGGGGATTTATGATAGCAATTGCGAGTGTTTGAACTCGCATATGGTTGCGTAGGATATATTTGCACCAGATTTATGTTGCTAGTGTGATGTTGTTCATAAATTAGATTAAATAGACTCCATGAAAGATAAATTTTTTTAAAATTTAATATTTGCTTTAAGGAGACCCACCTTTGCCTGAGGCTATTGTTGTTTTTCTTTAAAAGTTTAAAATTCCTCGTTTTCTAGTGGGTCCCCGCAGTGCAAGCTCTGTTCAAAACGGGCACACATGTTAAAAGGAGCGGCTAAACAGATTTGCAAATTTAAAAAAATAAAATAACCTAAGACGCTAAAGCAGCCACAATTGCTTTGATAAATCCCCCCCCATAAAAATAGAGACAGTTTAGAGAGCATTCTCCTTAGGAAGGCATTTAGGAATAGAACATAAACGAATAATAAATCTGTCGCTATGTGCACAGAGGCGTAGCAAGGTCACTAGGCGCACGGGGGCAACCCCCCCACAAACCAAGCCATAGTTCAATTGTGATACACACGATCCATGCAGTCTGAAGGATGGAGGACCACAGAATGATAGAAAGGGGGTCCGGTAATCTGCAATGTCAGTGGTTATCAGGGCTGCCCAAGTGGCAAAATGCTAGGGCCCCGTCACAGCTGCAACTGCTGTGATCCTGGTAGTTCTGCCACAGTATTGAGGACTACAATTCTAAGCAATACATGATAGAGCAATGCAGAATAACATCATCTATAGAGGACTGCAAATCCCAGCAATACATTATACACCAATGCAGAATACCATTATCTATAGAGAACTACAAATCACAGCAATACATGATACACCAATGCAGAATACCATCATCTATAGAGGACTACAAATCCCAGCAATACATTATACATGAATGCAGAACACCATAATCTATAGAGGACTGGTGCTGGGTCCCAGGGAGCTCTGGGCCAGGTCCTGGGCACACGGCCCACACCTGCTCTTCATTGATGGGCTGCTCCTAGGTATTTATGAAAATGTCCTCACATCCCCCTGATTGACATTCAATCCCAGCTATAGGGTACAGAATTTACCTGACTTATCACCTCAGCTATAGAGTACAGAACTCACCTGATTTCTTATCACAGTTTGGGGTATAGAGTTTACTTGACTTCTCATCCCGGCTATGGGGTATAGAGCTTACCTGACCTCTCCCCCTGTGATCCTCCTGCTGCAGCCACTGATGTTAGCCTTGGGCGGCTCTCTACTGTGCCCCACGTCTCTTTTCTCCCCCCACCACCTATGTGTCCACTGAGCCCCCGGCTCTCCCCTGCCACTGTGCCTCCTTTCCCACCACCATCTCTGTGTCCACTGATCCCCACTGGCTCTTCCACTGCCACTGT